>NC_081554.1:133418119-133716119 GCF_963082655.1 Stomoxys calcitrans | reverse complement strand
GTGTAGTAGCTACAATTTGCCACCGATCTGTCCAAAATTTGGTATGAATTGTTTTGCTACTGATGTTGACATATCCGCAAAATTTCATTAAAATCGGTACGGAGTTAGATATAGCTCCCATACATAAGAAGCGCCCGATTAGCACTTAAATGACCGTAGTAGCAACAATTTTCAACCGATCTGCACAAAATTTGGCATCGAAATTAGTTCAGATTTAGATATAGCTCCCATATATGTGTATCGTCCGAATAGCACTTAAATGGAGTAGCTACAATTTTCAACCGATCTGCACAAAATTTTGCTCGGACAGCTTTGTTTCTGTTTGCGAGATTTCATCAAAATCGGAAAAGTTGTTCTTGGGGTGTGGCGGACCCCCAGAGACTTGGTCCGAAAAGTGGAAGTCAATTTAGTGCTCTATTCCCAAAGACCTTTCATGTAAGGTGCTTATTGCCATGGTCGGTAAATATGTCCGATTTAATGGGCTTTATGGGGATGGGGTGATCCACGAAACACATACATAGCTCCGCAATAAGATATCAGATTCGTTGCCTACACTCAAATACCTTTAATTTGAGTCCCATATTGTAGTGATTGGTCTATAAATCCGTTTGCCGAGTTTTGGGGGTGGGCGGCCCTCCTAAGCACCCCACCCCAGATTTTGATACCAAATTTTATGTTTTTAGGTTGCTGTAAGTGTGCAAACAAAATTTCGCTTATATCGCCCTACCTATCCCCCCACTTCACATATCAAAAAATGAAGTACCCTATTTTTACCACGGGTTTATAATGCACCATCTGTGAAAATTTCAAGGAAATCATTTCAACCGTTTTTGAGCCTATATGGAACAAACAAACAATGCAATCGGAAAAAAAACAAACAAAAATTCATTTTTATATATATAGAATATAGCAGAGCCCGGCCCGCATCGTTGCGCCTTCATTTTAAAACGCGGAAAGTATGTTTCTTATTCTTAATCTTAAATTTTTACAAAACTTTCTGCGAAATTTTTTTCTATAGAAATTTTTTGCATTTATATCAATTTTTTCTATCGTCTTAGGTGGGAAAGATAAAAAATAATACCTTAAACAACCGCAACGAAATTCCTATATTTTATTTTTCGTTAGTCGAAGGACCGATAGGTTATCATAACAAAGATACATGGTGGATGATTAATTTTGACCACTCTGCCACCTCTCTGTTCATGTTGGCTTCATAAAATTAGCGCCATCTACTGGCTATTTTTAAATCAATTAAAATTGCCATTTTAAACGATTTTCTGTGGTAAAGAACAAATTTTCCAGTGTGGTGGCGATAGTTCTTACTATTAAACCATGTAAAACTTTTGATCAAAAAAGTGTTGCCCAGCCACAGATTGTTTGGTCTTGTCTATCGATAAGCTAAAAATGGTTGAAATCTTAACGTTAAGTTTTGCCGCTCCTGCTATCGCACTGAACGTCCCCCCAATTACTTCGACCGAATTTTTATTATGGAATTCGTATTCTACTCTTGAATGCCTTTCATTTAAGTCCAAATTCATTTTTATACCCTTCACCATAGCATGGGGGTATACTAATTTCGTCATTCTGTTTGTAACTACTCGAAAAATTAGTTTGCGACCCCATAAAGTATATATATTCTTGATCGTCGTGACATTTTATGACGATCTAGCCATGTCCGTCCGTCCGCTAACTTTCGAAGGAGTAGAGTTAGCCGCTTAAAATTTTGCACAAATACTTCTAATTAGTGTAGGTCGGTTAGGATTGAAAATGGGTCTTGGGTCTTGACTTCTTGAGTCTCTACAGTGCGCAAATCTGGTCCGACTTTGCTCGTGGTGTTTTGGTATCAATTCCAACAACTGCGCTAAGTATGGTTGAAATCGGTCCCTAACCTGATAAAGCTGCCATATAAACCGATCTTGGGTCTTGACTTCTTAAGCCTCTAGAGTGCGCAATTTTCATCCGATTGGAATGAAATGAAGTTCCACGACGTGTTTTGTTATGATATCCAACAATTGTGCCAAATATGGTTCAAATAGGTCCATTACCATATATATTGTAGCTGTCATATAAACCGATCTGGGATCTTGACTTTTTTGCCTCTAAAGGTCGTAATTATTATCCGATTTGCCTCAAATTTTGTACGACGGATCCTCTCATGACCATCAACATACGTGTTTATTATGGTCTGAATCGGTCTATAGCCTGATACAGCTCCCATATAAATCGATCTCTCTATTTTACTTCTTGAGCCCCAAAGGGCGCAATTCTTATTCGAATTGACTGACATTTTACACAGGTCTCCAACATATAATTTAATTGTGATCCAAACCGGACCATATCTTGATATGGGTCTAATAGCAGAGCAAATCTTTTCTTATATCCTTTTTTGTGTAAGAAGAGATGCCGGGAAAAGAACTCGACAAATGCGATCTATGGTGGAGGGTATATAAGATTCGACCCGGCCGAACTTAGCACGCTTTTATTTGTTAAATATATAGAATTTATCTACTGATAATCTTTGATACACGACATTGTTAAGGTCCGCATAGTTTATAGTTTTAGAGTGTATGTCCAGCATTGGCCAATAGGCCAACGTGATTGCTAGGCGGGATTTGGGTGGCACGTCAAACACTTGAATAGTAATCTCAGGTTAGTACTCTACTTACAAAGAACTTTCATTTGAGTCCCATACTAGTATTTTTACGGTTATAAATATGACTGCAAATTTCGAAAATATATTCGTTCTCTACTAGCAAAAATTTACTGTTCACATTGTGTTCTCCTCTTGTCAAGAATGGTGGCTTTTACCATCACCAAAACCATTATCCATTTTGACCATATTACGAGCTTATCCTCGTTTTTTTTTAGTGGTGGAGTGGGAACAGCAACATTACTGGTGATCTCGTTGGATGAGCCGTCTTCCTTTGAGTTGTTCATTTATGTGTGGCCGTGGCTCCGAATGTTTCTGTGTATGTATGGTGGAATGGGTGAATGTGTGAGAAATTGTTAAAAGTGTGTATCCTTGAAGTGCTCAAGCATCAGCGCTGTGTGTACTAGTGCAAATGTGCATGTGTGTACTAATGTGGTTGACAATCGACATGACATTTTACCACACATAAGTGTATAATTTAACATTTAATTCTTGTTGTTTTCCATTGTTATTCTCTTTGTCATGGTAGTCGTCATTATTTTTGTTGCAGCAACTCTTATATTTGTTGTTTTGTTTTGTGTCTTTTAATTGAAAAAGTTGTTCAACAATAAGATAGCACCAAGAGTTCTTCTGAATTTTTGTTTCCCTCGCTCAATAATAACAATCTCACCCATGCTACGTCAATGACAACGACAACATTTTTGCTAATGACTGTAATTGTAGTTCCAATTTGTTCTTACATTTCTTGATTAGTAATAACACTTAAACCTGTACATTTCAAAAACTTTTCATTTCGTTGTGTTGTGGTCTTTGCAAATCAAGCCAGGCATTTAAAAATTAAATGTGTTAAATGTTTAATTTTCTCATTGTCCGCTATTTTTTACGTTAAATCAAATTAAGATATTTATACAGAAATCCACAATCCATGAGCAACGGAAAAAAGGACGAATTCGCTTGTATCGTATACATATCTACGTGACTTTTAAACGAAATATTTTAATCACTTTAACTGGAAATACGGAACTATTAAAACATATATTCCATTTCGCGGGAGGCCAAACTTCATTGTGGTGAGTGCGAGATAAAATCATTATTGGTGTAGTGCAAGACCACTGACCCACAGCCAGGCATGAAGGGCGGTATTCAGCCCATTGGCTATGGCAATTAACTTTCGCATAAGCCGTTTATCAAACACGGCAAAAGTCCATTTGTTGCTCTTGCAATGCATTCACGTGAACTTTTGCACTGGTGAATTTATAAGCCTTGTAAAATATCGGGTGAAATGTAAAGAACCTTATATGACAATTTTAAGGCACTTAGATAGGATGAACATAAGTCCAAATCTCAATTTCAATAGGTTTCGTCTCTAGGCTAAAAAAGATGCTTGTGCCAAATTTAAAGGCGATCGGATGAAAATTGCTACTCGTAGTGTGTACACAAATTAACATGTACAGAAAGACAAACGGACAGACAGACGGTTATAGCAAGTGATTCTGAGTCGATCCGTATACTTATCAATGGGCTTATTCTTTTCAATCTGGTTGGTACAAACAAATGCAGAGTACCAATATTAAGTCGGACTTTTGCTGAAATAACATCAAAATTAATAGCGAATAGTCAGTAATGTTTTTACTACGAATGTATGTATATACTTTGAGTTCTAGTTTGTTTGGAACACTCCACCATTTCGAAAACGTAGGCTATTTTCGCTTTTCGGTTCTTTTGCTTTCCAACAGCCATTCCGTCAGTCCACTGGTAACTGCTGCCTTCAACCACAATGACCACATGAAACAAATTTTACATTTCATTTTTATGTTGACAAATTGAATTATCCAAGTGTTGACAGATGTTACTGCCACGTTTGTCCGTTCACAGGGAAAAAATGCACACCCACCTTTGTAAATACCATTGACTTTGAATGCTTCAATTTGGAGAACATGCCAAATAAAAGGGCTTAGATAGAATACACACATTGTATTGTATGTGCAGTAAAAAGGTACATGTAAGCAAAAGATTATACAGGATCGAGCTGTTATTTCCGATAGTCAGAGGGATTTTAAAATCGCTCTTCTTTTCCTAATTGAATTTCACTACAACAATTATAATTTTTTTTTTAACAAACAGTGAAACATATTTTAGTACGAATTAGTGGCTTTTGTCTACAGCATTGGAAACATGACTTTAACTTTTTGATGTCGTATCGTCCATATTTCCCCGTATGACTTAAAAAATTATGCCACTCTCTAGACACTTGACCTATATTTGAATGTCAGATTTCTACAAATACCTTCCATTTTGCGGTTCACAGATACTGGACTCCAATAATGCTGTTAGTTTCGTTTTACTTATTCCAGAGTATACTTCATTTGTGATCCTAATTGTCGGCATAAATGTTAGTTCTTGGTGGTTTTACAGATGGGGTTTCCCCTCATAAATTGTATTGCTGCTTGTGGTTTTCTGATACGATATACACGAAAATTCAGGTTAAACTTTGATCTCTCAATCCTAGTATCTGGACATAAATAAAAAACAAGTATATGCGTGCTAAATTCGGACGGGTCGAATCTTGGGAACCCTCCACCTTGGATTCTGCTAAAAATTCAAAAAAAAAAAAAAACACTCTTCTAGAAATCGAACAAGGGATCGAGAGACCAGTTTACATGGGAGCAATATCAGGTTAAAGACTGATTTGGACCGTATTTGACACAGTTGTTGGAAGTCACAACAGAACACCACAAGCAAAATTTCAGGCAAATCGGACAATAATTCAAATCGGGAGATCGGTTTATAAGAGAGCTATACGATGCTAAATACCGATTTGGACCGCACTTGTCACAGTTGTTGGAAGTCAAAATAGAACACCACATGCTAAAATTCAGCCAAATCGGACAAAAATTGCGGCCTGTTTATCGGCTTATATGGGAGCTACATCAGGTTATAAACTGATTCGGACAAAAATTGCAGCTTTCAGGGGCTCAGGTAGGCAAATCGGGCGATCAGTTTATATGGGAACTATATCTAAATCTGAACGGATATGGCTCATTTGCAATCCCGAACGACCTACATCAATATTAAGTATCTGTGCAAATATTCAAGCGGCTAGCTCTACGCTTTCACCTCTATGGTGATTTCGACAGACGGACGGACATGGCTTAATCGACTTAGAACGTCGAGACTATCAAGAATATACATTCCTTACGGGGTCTTAATCGAATATATCGAGGTGTTACAAATGGAATGACTAGATTAGTATACGCCCATCCTATGGTGTTGGGTATAAAAATTATTTTTTAACTTTAAACACGAATAAATAAAAACAAGTAAAATCGTGCTAAGTTCGGCCGGGCCGAATCTTATATACCCTCCACCATGGATCGCATTTGTCGAGTCCTTTTCCCGATATTTCCTTTTCGGCCAACAAAGGCTAAAAGAAAATTATTGATTTAATTTTGGAGCTATACCAAGTTGTAGTCCGATTCGGACCATAATTGAATTGAATGTTGGAAACCGTAGTAGAAGTCATTGTGTAAAATTTCAGCCAATTTGAGTAAGAATTGCACCCTTTAGGAGCTCAAGAAGTAAAATATAAAGATCGGTTTATATGGGAGCTGTATCAGGCTATAGACCGATTCGGACCATATTTGATAAGTATGCTGAAGGTCATGAGAGAAGCCGTTGTACAAAATTTCAGCCAAATCGAATAATAATTACGACCTCTGGAGGCTCAAGAAGTCAAGATCGCAGATCAGTTTACATGGCAGCTATAACAGGTTATGGATCGATTTGAAGCATATTTGACACAACAGTTGCAATCCCCAACGACCTACATCAATATGAAGTATCTGTGCAAATTTTAACGGGCTCAACTGGTTAAGCCCATAATTGCGTCCTCAACTGGTTAAGCCCATAATTGCAGCATTCATTACCTAATTTCACTGAAATTGGACAATATCTGAGATTAAGATGGTTCATAACGGACCATATTTATATATAGCTCCCATATAAACCGATTTCCTGATTTGAATTTTTGAGCCCCTGGAGGGCACTATTTTCATACGGTTTAGCTGCATTTTTATACCCTCCACCATAAGATGGGTGGTATACTAATTTCGTCATTCTGTTTGTAACTACTCGAAATATTCGTCTGAGACCCCATATAGTATATATATTCTTGATCGTCGCAACATTCTATGTCGATATAGCCATGTCCGTCCGTCTGTCCGTCCGTCCGTCCGTCCGACCGTCCGTCTGTCTGTCGAAAGCACGCTAACTTCCGAAGGAGTAAAGCTAGCCGCTTGAAATTTTGCACAAATACATCTTATTAGTGTAGGTCAGTTGGTATTGTAAATGGGCCATATCGGTCCATGTTTTGATATAGCTGCCATATAAACCGATCTTGGGTCTTGACTTCTTGAGCCTCTAGAGTGCGCAATTCTTATCCGAATGGAATGGAATTTCGCACGACGTGTTTTGTTATGATATCCAACAACTGTGCCAAGTATGGTTCAAATTGATCCATAACCTGATATAGCTGCCATATAAACCGATCTTGGGTCTTGACTTCTTGAGCCTCTAGCGTGCGCAATTCTTATCCGATCAGAATGAAATTTTGCACGACGTGCTTTGTTATTATATCCAACAACTGTGCCAAGTATGGTTCAAATCGGTTCATAACCTGATATAGCTGCCATATAAACCGATCTTGGGTCTTAACTTCTTGAGCCTCTAGAGTGCGCAATTCTTATCCGATTGAAATGAAATTTTGCACGACATGTTTTGTTATTATATCCAACAACTTTGCCAAGTATGGTTCAAATCGGCCTATAACCTGATATAGCTGCCATATAAACCGATTTTGGGTCTTGACTTCTTGAGCCTCTAGAGGGCGCAATTCTTATCCGAATGGAATGGAATTTCGCACGACGTGTTTTGTTATGATACCCAACAACTGTGCCAAGTATGGTTTGAATCGGTTCATAACCTGATATAGCTGCCATATAAACCGATCTTGGGTCATGACTTCTTGAGCCTCTAGAGGGTACAATTCTTATCCGATTTGAATGAATTTTTGCACGAAGTATTTCGTTATGATATCCAACAACTGTGCCAAGTATGGTTGAAATCGGTCCATAACCTGATATAGCTGTCATATAAACAAATCTGGGGATTTGATTTCTTGAGCTTTTAGAGGGCGCAATTCCTATCCGATTTGGCTGAAATTTTGCATGACGTATTTTATTTTTACTTTCAACAACTGTGTCAAATAAGGTTCAAATCGGTTCATAACCTGATATAGCTGCCATATAAACCGATCTGGGATCTTGACTTCTTGACCCCTAGAGGTCGCAATTATTATCCGATATGCGATATGAAATTTTGTACGACGGATCCTCTCATGACCATCAACAAACGTGTTTATTATGGTCTGAATCGGTCTATAGCCCGATACAGATCCCATATAAATCGTTCTCTCTATTTTACTTCGTGAGCCCCAATGGGCCCAATTCTTATACGAATTGGCTGAAATTTTACATAGGTCTCCAACATATAATTTAATTGTGGTCCGAACCGGACCATATCTTGATATCGTTTTAATAGCAGAGCAACTCTTTTCTTATATCCTTTTTTGCCTAAGAAGAGATGCCGGGAAAAGAACTCGACAATTGCGATCCATGGTGGAGGGTATATAAGATTCGGCCCGGCCGAACTTAGCACGCTTTTACTTGTTGTACATAGTGTTTTGTTATGACCTCTTACATAAATGGGAGGTATGATCTAAAACGGCCCATGAATTATAAGGTGCCTTCAAAATATATCAAAATAGAATTTATTTACCGACCATGGCAATAAAGCGCTGAAGTTAAATATATTAGAGAGCGAAAGAAAGTGCTGCGGAACGTGTACGTTTCAGCTCGTGCCGCATGAATAAAACAATGCCAAATAACCAATACCACGGACACAATTGAAAACTGACAAAAAGTGAAAGAGGTACCGCTTGTCTTTTGTTCATAACTTTAAAGGTTGCACCTGTTGTATTATCTTTCGTTGCACTTTTTCTACATCGCAGTCCACCAAACTACTGAGTCATAACTAAGTATTGGTCTAATCACGCTCCTGTAGAGCCAGTGGACTATCCTCGGATTCAGGCCCCATTTTGAGACTACATAGTGCCCAACATCTACAAGTTTTCTCGGTACGCTCCGAAATGTGTAAGTTCCAATTCAGTTTCCTGTCCAAGATCACTCCTAAGTATTCGACCTTGTCAGATATCGATATCGCTTTATTGAGGAAATGTTGTGCGTTAAATTGGCCCACCTTCGTCTTCCCCTTGAACAACCAGGTTCGGTCTTTTCTGGGTGAACATGCAGATCTCTAGGTCTAGCCCAGTCATATGCCATAAGTAAGACCCTTTCGGCCCTTCTGCATAGCTGGTGAGGATCATTACCCCTTAGAAGTATTATAACATTGTCTGCATAGCAGACGGGTTCAAATCCGTCCTCAATCAGCATTCGGAGTATGATATTTATGGTTGGCGATGAAATGCTCCCCTGTGGCGTGCCCTGTACCACTTTCTCCTTTATATTTGTGTCATGCGATCCACAATTTATCCACCTGTTCCTTAGCATATGGTTTATCTAGTCTCTTAGGTCCTGGTCCACCCTATACTGATTAAAGGATTGGATCAGTGTGTCGATCCACACACTGTTAAAAGTCCCCTTAATATCAATGCATACCGCCGGCGTGTACGTCCGCCTCGTTCTGTAGTAACAAAGGAAATATTCCATCAGGTCCTGGTGGTTAAATGATTTGCAGCAGAGAACAGCAGCAAGCCACCTTAAAAATAAGTGCACATGGTTAACATGCAGCGAATGGCAAGCTCACAAATTATACTAGCAATCGTTGTTGCGATTACAACTCTCAACAGGCAAAACATAAATTATTCCTATAAACTCATTGAGCCATTGTAAGTGTTTGGGCTGATGAGCATAAAATGATTGCTGACCGTATTTTACATACTAAGCAATACTCACGAGGGCTCACATTGACTTAACTGAATAGAAGACATACAAACACAGCTACCGAGCTGAAATAAATTCGCGTGCTTTGTACTGGCTTGAGTAATAAAAACAAGTAAAGCGTGCTAAGTTCGTCGGGCCGAATCTTAGAAACCCACCACCATGGATTCTGCTAAAATATGGGAGCTATATCTAATTACAGATCGAATAAGACCGTACTTGGTGCAGTTGTTGAGAGTCATAACAGAACACTATATGCAAAATTTCAGCCAAATCGAAAAAATTTTGGCTTTTAAGGCCTCGAGAAGTCAAATCGATAGATCGGTTTATATCGGAGCTATATCATGTTCTTGACGGATTTGAATCGTACTTAGCACAGTTGTTGGGAGTCATAATAGAACACCATGTACAATATTTTAGCTAAATCGAATGAAAATTGGGCTCAAGAAATCAAATCGGGAGATCGTGTTATATGGGATCTATATCGGGTTAAACACAGATTCAAAACGTACTTGGCATAGTTATTAAAAGTCATAACAGAACACTACATGAAAATTTCAGCCAAAGCGGACAAAAATCGCGGCTTCCAGGGGCTCAGGAAATTAAATCGGGAGATCAGTTTGTATAGGAGTTATATCTAAATCTGAACCGAAATGACCTATTTGCAATCCTCATTCGACCTCTATCATGATTTCGACAGACGGACGGACATGGCTGGATCGATTCAGAACGTTGAGAGGATCAAGAGCATATATACTTTATTTGGTCTTAGACGAATATTTCGAGGTGTTCCAAACGGAATAACTAGATTAGCATAACCTCATCATATGGAAGTTAATCTGTCACTATTGAACAGACGGAGACAGCCGGAACGTTCGTCACTGATAAAAGCAATTCTCATCCAAAAATTAAAAGGCAAGTGCAAACAAGTAAAAGCGTGCTAAGTTCGGCCGGGCCGAATCTTTGGAACCCACCATCATGGATTCTGCTTAAAATTTATACAAAATAAATTATGCTGTAGGGCATAATTTTATTCTACATACCAAACTTCTGTCAAACCGGCAAAAATTAAAGCTTCTAGGAACCGAACAAGGATGATCGAGAGACCGGCTATATCAGGTTATATACTGATTTTAACCGTACTAAGCACAGTTGTTGGAAGTCATAACAAGCGACTACATGCAATTGTGGCTCAAGAAATCAAATCGTGCGATCGATTTATATGGAAGTTATATCAGATTATAGACCGATTTAGACCGTACTCGGCACAGTTGTTGGAAGGCATAACAAACCACTAAGTGCAAAATTTCAGCTTAAGAAGTCAAATCAGGGGATCGGTTTATATGGTAGCTATGTCAGTTTATGGACCGATTTGGACCGTACATAGCACAGTTGTTGGAAGTCATAACAAAAGACTACATGGATTTCAGTCAAATCGAACAAAATGCGGCTTCCAAGTGCCCAAGAATTCAAATCGTAAGATCGGTTTATATGGGAGCTTTATCTAAATCGGAACCGATATGGTCCATTTGCAATCATCAACGATCAACATCGATATTAAGTATTTTTGCAAAATTTCAAGCGGCTTGCGTTCGACCTCTGTAGTGATTTCGACAGACGGTCGGGCGGACACGGCTAGATCGATTCAAATGGAAAATCAAATCCACTGAACGTTTCGTTCGTGCATATCTCACTCTATTGAATTTGTGCGTGCGTTCCTAGCTAACTTTGTTTTTATTTGACATGCTATACAGATAATTGCTTTGGCCAAAGTGGCTATTGAGTCCTAAATTTTGGGTCTCATGCAGTTCTCTGGTTTTAAGCTCCTCAAGGCTTCTTTTACCATAAAATTCTGTAATGATAGGCCTTCAATTAACATCTTTATTTCGAGTATCCGGTGTCTCCGCGAGTCCCCTCGTATCATGTTGAAAATGCGTTTTTATCAAACGCCTCAACATGTCCTCTGTTGTCTTTGCTCTCACTCTTATGTCCTGCACTAACGTTCCAGTTTGGACAAGAGATTTTGAGGGAAACATTTTCATCTTGGCGGCGTCATTAACGCTATCGACCTGGTCATAGGAAAGCTTCTAGAATGCTCGTTTTGCCGAACTGGTAATTGCGTTGCATTCCTTGAACCGTGAGTAATACTTTTCCCAATATACTTTTGCTTTTTTACGTCGAGCTCTGTTATAAAGTCTGCAGACCTCTTTCCCAATGTCACGAATCTCCTCGGTCATCCATGATCTTACTTGGGCTGATTAAATTACTCGAAGAGGACAACTATCTTTAAAAGACTCTACTAGTGCAGTAGTAATCTTGTTGACATTGTCGTCAATGTCTTCTGTGTTTGGACAATTTAAATTATCTTGCCCCTGTCTCATTCTGAATAGCCTTTCGAATTTTGTCCAGTTGGTTTTAAACTTATTATGGAAGCTTATCGGATTCGGCGCTGGCCTTGCTATTCTAAGCCCAATTAGCGATGGTCAGAGAAAGAGTGTTCCATTAAAACCCTCTAATTCTGGACCTCATCGAACATATTGTCACATCTAAAACCTCCTCCCTATTCCTGATAACAAAGGAAGCGGTGTTGCCAATATTAAGTGTTACGAATGTTAGGTCGTTAATATTCACGAATTATGCTATGGCTTGGCCCCGCTTATTAATGTTGGTGCCACCCCACGAAATGTGGTGAGAGTTCGCATCACACTCAATTGGTACCTCATCTCCTATCTGTTTGCCATCCTCACCAGCCGTTGCAGCTCCGTCAAGGGTGGCGGTGTCGGAAAGTTGAAAGACAGATAAAGTTGTGCCATGTGTGATTCACCTTCTCTCTGTCTCATCACTGTTGCATTAATTAACTTAAATTATTATAACAAATAATGCAGGTCCTCGGCCGAGTACCAAAGTTTGTATAGAGTAATTTGTGGTTGATATGATTCAGTTCAGAAACTTTATACCGGGTCGTCCATGGCTCCTGAGTAAAGGCAACAAGAATTTTGCAGTAGATGATTTTCTCCATCAGAGCGTGCGTGCTATTGGGTCTCTCGCCCCTGCACTGCCTGATGTTTTAGCATTATGCTAGTCTTCCCAGTATTGAGACAGACGGCGATTTGGAAAACCCGTTCTTTTAGAAGATGCTCCACTTGGAACCGATGATCTGGTGGATTCCTACCGGATGCATTGTCGATATCGATGACTGCAGAAATCATCTCATCTCTGTTGTGCTTTCTTGCCACTCAGGCGTAAGAGAGCGGGGCCTTACCTTTCTCAGGGACCATCTTCCCCTTCCAAGATCGCTGTGTCGTCCTGTTTGATTTTTTTGAGGTTAGGATTTTCATGCATTAGTATTTGACAGATCACGTGGGATTTCAGACATGGTGTCAAAGAGAAAGATGCTCAGTATGCTTTGACATTTCATCATGAATAGACTTACTAACGAGTAACGCTTGCAAATCATTGAATTTTATTACCAAAATCAGTGTTCGGTTCGAATCGGTTCATAACCTGATATAGCTGCCATATAAACCAATCTGGGATCTTGACTTCTTGAGCCTCTAGAGGTCGCAATTATTATCCGATTTGAATTACATTTTGTACGACGGATTCTCTCATGACCATCAACATAAGTGTTTATTATGGTCTGAATCGGTCTATAGCCCGATAAAGCTCCCATATAAATCGATCTCTCTATATTACTTCTTGAGCCCCCAAAGGGCGCAATTCTTATTCGAAATGGCTGACATTTTACACAGGTCTCCAAAATACAATTTAATTGTGGTCCAAACCGGACCATATCTTGATATCGCTCTAATAATAGAGCAAATATTTTCTTATATCCTGTTTTGCCTAAGAGAGATGCCGGAAAAGCACTCGACAAATGAGTTCCATGGTGGAGGAAATATAAGATTCGGACCGGCCGAACTTAGCACGCTTTTACTTTTTTATACCCACCACCGAAGGATGGGAGTATATTCATTTTGTCATTCCGTTAACAACACATCGAAATATCCATTTCCGACCCTATAAAGTATATATATTCTTGATCAGAGTAAAAATCTAAGACGATCTAGACATGTCCGTCCGTCTGTCCGTCTGTCTGTTGAAATCACGCTACAGTCTTTAAAAATAGAGATATTGAGCTGAAATTTTGCACAGATTCTCTTTTTGCCCATAAGCAGGTTAATTTCGAAGATGGGCAATATCGGACTATATCTTCATATAGCCCCCATATAGACCAATCCGCCGATTTAGGGTCTTAGGCCTATAAAAGCCACATTTATTATCCGATTTTGCTGAAATTCGGGACAGTGAGTTGTGTTAGGCCCTTCGACACCCTTCGTCAATTTGGCTCCGATCGGTTCAGATTTGGATATAGCCCCCATATAGACCAATCCGCCGATTTAGGGTCTTAGGCCTATAAAAGCCACATTTATTATCCGATTTTGCTGAAATTCGGGACAGTGAGTTGTGTTAGGCCCTTCGACACCCTTCGTCAATTTGGCTCCGATCGGTTCAGATTTGGATATAGCTGCCATATAGACCGATCCTCCGATTTCGGGTCTTAGGCCCATAAAAGCCACATCTATTATCCGATTTTGCTGAAATTTGGGACAGTGAGTTATGTTAGGCCCTTCGACATACTTCGTCAATTTGGCTCCGATCGGTTCAGATTTGGATATAGCTGCCATATAGACCGATCCTCCGATTTCGGGTCTTAGGCCCATAAAAGCCACATCTATTATCCGATTTTGCTGAAATTTGGGACAGTGAGTTATGTTAGGCCCTTCGACATACTTCGTCAATTTGGCTCTGATCGGTTCAGATTTGGATATAGCTGCCATATAGACCGATCCTCCGATTTAGGGTCTTATGCCCATAAAAGCCACATTTATTATCCGATTTTGCTGAAATTTGGGACAGTAAATTGTGTTAGGACCTTTGATATCCCTCATCAATTTGGTGTAGATCGGACCAATTTTGGATATAGCTGCCATATAGACCGATCTCTCGATTTCGGGTTTTGGGCCCATAAAATGCTCATTTATTGTCCGATGTCGCCGAAATTTGGAACAGTGAGTTAAGTTTTGCCCCTCGACATAATCCTGCAATATGGCACAGATCGGATAATATTTGGATATAGCTATCATATAGACCGATCTCTCTATTTAAGGTTTTGGGCCCATAAAAGGTGCATTTATTGTCCGATGTCACCGAAATTCAGGACAGTGAGTTAGGTTAAGCCCTTCAACTTCCTTCTGCAATATGGCCCATATCAGTCCAGATTTTAATATAGCTGCCATATAGACCGATCTCTCTATATAAGGTTTTGGGTCCATAAAAGGCGCAATTATTGTCCGATTTCGCCGAAATTTGGGACAGTGAGTTGAGTTAAGGCCTTCGATATTTTTCTGAATCTTGGGCCAAATCGGTTCAGATTTGGATATAGTTGCCATATAGACCGATATCTCGATTTAAAGTTTTGGGCCCATAAAAGGCTCATTTATAATCCGATTTCACTGAAATTTGACAGTGACTTATGTTAGGCTTTTCGAAATCCGTGAAGTATGTAGCACAGATCGGTTTTATGTTGATCTAGCCATGTCCGTCCGTCTGTCCGTCCGTCCGTCTGTCTGTCGAAAGCACGCTAACTTCCGAAGGAGTAAAACTAGCCGCTTGAAATTTTGCACAAATACTTCTTATTAGTATAGGTCGGTTGGTATTGTAAATGGGCCATATCGGTCCATGTTTTGATATAGCTGCCATATAAACCGATCTTGGGTCTTGACTTCTTGAGCCTCTAGAGTGCGCAATTCTTATCCGATTGGGATGAAATTTTGCACGACGTGTTTTGTTATGACATCCAATAACTGTGCCAAGTATGGTTAAAATCGGTTCATAACCTGATATAGCTGCCATATAAACCGATCTGGGATCTTGACTTCTTGAGCCTCTAGAGGGCGCAATTCTTATCCAATTTGAATGAATTTTGGCACGTAGTATTTTGTTATGATATCCAACAACTGTGCCAAATAAGGTTCAAATCGATTCATAACCTGATATAGCTGCCATATAAACCGATCTGGGATCTTGACTTCTTGAGCCTCTAGAGGTCGCAATTATTATCCGATTTGCCTGAAATTTTGTACGACGGATTCTCTCATGACCATTAACATACGAGTTTATTATGGTCTGAATCGGTATATAGCCCGATACAGCTCCCATATAAATCGATCTCTCTATTTTACTTCTTGAGCCCCCAAAGGGCGCAATTCTTATTCGAATTGGCTGACATTTTACACAGGTCTCTAACATATAATTTAATTGTGGTCCAAACCGGACCATATCTTGATATCGCTCTGATAGCAGAGCAAATCTTTTCTTATATCCTTTTTTTGCCTAAGAAGAGATGCCGGGAAAAGAACTCGACAAATGCGATCTATGGTGGAGGGTATATAAGATTCGGCCCGGCCGAACTTAGCACGCTTTTACTTGTTTTTAGATAAAGCTACTTAAAAGACCAATATTTTGTTATACACAATTGAACAATGACTTGTACATATAAGTATTTGGTCCAAATCGGAACATATTTTGATATAACTGCTATGGGACAAACGGTATACAATTTTCACCGGATTTTGATGAAAGGTGGTTTACGTATATTCCCGAGGTGGTGGGTATCCAAAGTTCGGCCCGGCCGAACTTAACGCCTTTTTACTTGTTTTTTTAAATTTTAACATATTTGTTTGAAATTTCATACGGTTTGATTTATAACCCATCTGAAAACATCAACCTGAAAACAAGTCCACAAAATTCGGTCAAGAATAAGATATAGCTTCCATTTTCCACTTATAGGGCAGGTGTAGGGTTTGTTTTAGTCGGCTCCCCCGATTTTTTGCTTTTCTTCCTTGTTTCTATACCCACTACCGAAGAATGGGGGTATATTCATTTTGTCATTCAATTTGCAACAAATCGTTATATCCATTTCCGACCCTATAAAGTATATATATTCTTGATCGTTGCAAAAATCTAAGACGATCTAGCCATGTCCGTCCGTCTGTCTGTTGAAATCACTTGAAATTGAGCTGAAACTTTACACAGATTCTTTTTTGTCCATACGCAGGATAAGTTCGAAGACAGGTTGTAACGAATTATGTCTTGATATTGACCCCATATAGACCGATCCGCCAATTTAGGGTCTTAGGCCCGTAAAAGCCACATTTATTATTCGATTTCACCGAAATTTGGTACAGTGTGTTGTTTTGCGCTCTTTGAAATCCTTCTGCTATTTGGTTCAGATCTGTTCAGTTTTGGATATAGCTGCAATATAGACCGATATCTCTATTTAAAGTTTTGGACCCATAAAAGGCGCATTTATTATCCGATGTCGCCGGAATTTGGGACAGTGAATTGTGTTAGGGCCTTCGATATCATTTCTCAATTTGGCCCAGATCGGTCCAGATTTGAATTAGACCGATCTCTCAATTTAAAGTCTTGGCCCCATAAATGGCCCATTTATTTTCCGATTTCGCTGAAATTTGACACAGTGACTGACGTTAAGCTCATCGACATCCATGTCGTATATGGTTCAGATTGGTCTTTATTTGGATATGGCTACCACAACGACCAATATTTTGTTCTGCAAAATTGCACAATGTCTTGTACTTTTAAGACCACTCAATGTCCGTACCGAATATGGTCCAAATCGGATCATATTTCTATATAGCTGCTATGGGGCATAAGTTTTGAATTTTTCACCGGATTATGACGAAAAATGTGGTTTACATATATACCCGAGGTGGTGGGTATCAAAGGTTCAGCCCGGCCGAACTTAACGCCTTTTGACTTGTTATACCCACCACCGTAGGATAGGGGGTATATTCATTTAGTCATTCCGTTTGCAACACTTCGGAATATCAATTTCCGACCCTACGAAGTATATATATTTCGGATCGTCGTAAAATTCTAATTCTGTCCTTCTGTCCATCTGTCCATCTGTCCGTCCGTTTGTTGTAATCACTCTATAGCCTTCAAAAATTGAGATATTGAGGTGAAATTTGGCACAGAAACGTCTTTTTGATGCACGCTGGTTAAGTTCGTGAACGGACCAAATCCGATCATATTTGGATATAGCCGATTTTCCGATAAAGGGTCTAATGCCTATTAATGCTTTATTTTTCATCCGATTTCGCTGAAATTTTAAACAGTAAGTAGTTCTGGCCCTCCCAATATCTGACTCAAATATGTTCCATATCCGACTTTATTTATATATAGTTTTTATATATACCGATCTACCGATAAAGGGTTTGAAGCCCATAAAGCTTTTTTTATTACCCGATTTCGTTCAAATTTGAAACAGAGGGTTATCTTAAGCCTCCTGATATCCGACCTAAATATAGGTCAAATCGGACTATATTTGGGTATAGCTGTCATATAGACCGATCTATCGATAAAGGTTCTAAAGCCCATAAAAGCTTTGTAGAGTCTGAAGCCCATAAAAACTTTCTTTATTACCCGATTTCGCTGAAACAGAGGATTGTCTTAAGCCTCCTGATATCTGATCTAAATATGGATCAAATCGGACTATATTCAGGTATTGCTGCCATATAGACAGATATCCAAATAAAGGGTCTAAAGCCCAAAAAAGCTTTATTTTTTAACCGATTTCGCTGAAATTGGAACATTGAGTAGCTTTACGCCTCCTAAAATAGGACCCAAATGTGCTTCTGATATCGCATCTATTTGGATATAGATGCGATATAGACCGATCTGTCGATAGAGGGTCTGAAGCCCATAAAAGCTCTATTTATTACCCGACTTTCCGGAAATTTGAAAAAGTGGGTATTCTTAGTTCTCCCGACATTGGTCTGCCATACAGACCAATATCCCGATAAAGGGTCTGAAACGCATAAAAGCTTTATTTCTTATCTGATTTTGCTGAAATTTTAAACAGTTTTAGGCCACCCGCTATCCGAACCAAATATGGTAAAAATCGGACTGTATTTAGATATAGCTGTCATATAGACCGATGTGCCGATAAAGGGTCTGAAGCTCATAAAAGCTTTATTTATTACGCAATTTTGTTGAAATTTTAAATACAAAATTCAACAGTGACTTATATTTATTAGCCCACTCAATATCCGTGCCGAATTTAGGTGTATCCAATTTTTATTGGATTGAGCCAAAAAGGGTTTTCATATACACCCGAGGTGGTGGGTATCCAAAATTCGGCCCGGCCTTTTTACTTGTTTTTTATTAAAATGTTGTTTCACTTTATATTTACACTTAATTCACGTTTGAAATCAAGAAAATACATCGTTTCTCTTTTGGTCCTATTCTGCAAGAGTACTGTTAAAATGAATAAATCAAATGTATACTTTTGATATGCTTAACCCTTTATGAGTTAATGTATACATATTTGGTACCACATATTTGTGCAGCAGTCGCAGCAATTTGTCTAGGCACAATGTTCGGAGGCATTAGGTGTAGCAACATTAAGTTAAGTACATCGTATGGTGACACGATTTAAGCCCCTTACTTCTGACAATGGGTCTCTATACGGCGGATGACTCATCAAATCGATGTTTTGAGAGCTCAAAAAGTAAAAAGGCGTTAAGTTCGGCCGGGCCGAACTTTGGATACCCACCACCTCGGGTATGTATATAAACCACCTTCCATCAAAATCCGGTGAAAATTGCATACCTTATGTCCTAAACAGTTTTATCGAAATATGTTCCGATTTGGACCAAATACTATTAAGTACAAGTCATTGTTCATTTGTGTATAACAAAATATTGGTCTTTTTATACCCACCACCGAAGGATGGGGGTATATTCATTTTGTCATTCCGTTTGCAACACATCGAAATATCCATTTCCGACCCTATAAGGTATATATATTCTTGATCAACGTAAAAATCTAAGACGATCTAGCCACGTCCGTCCGACTGTCCGTCTGTCTGTTGAAATCACGCTACAGTCTTTAAAAATAGAGATATTGAGGTGAAATTTTGTACAGGTTCTTTTTTTTGTCCATAAGCAGGTTAATTTCGAAGATGGGCAATATTGGACTATATCTTCATATAGCCCCCATATAGACCAATCCGCCGATTTAGGGTTTTAGGCCCATAAAAGCCACATTTATTATCCGATTTTGCTGAAAATTAAGACAGTGAGTTGCGTTAGGCCCCTCAAAATCCTTCGTCAATTTGGCTCAGATCGGTCCAGATTTGGATATAGCTGCCATATAGACCGATCCTCCGATTTAGGGTCTTAGGCCCATAAAAGCCACATTTATTATCCGATTTTGCTGAAATTTAAGACAGTGAATTGTGTTAGGCCCTTCGACACCCTTCGTCAATTTGGTTCAGATCGGTTCAGATTTGGATATAGCTGCCATATAGACCGATCCTCCGATTTAGGGTCTTATGCCCATAAAAGCCACATTTATTATCTGATTTTGCTGAAATTCGGGACAGTGAGTTGTGTTAGGCCCTTCGATATCCTTCGTCAATTTGGCTCTGATCGTTCCAGATTTGAATATAGCTGCCATATAGACCGATCCTCCGATTTCGGGTCTTAGGCCCATAAAAGCCACATTTATTATTCGATTTTGCTAAAATTTGGGACAGTGAGTTGTCTTAGGCCCTTCGACATTTTTCTTCAATTTGACCCAGATCGGTTCAGATTTGGATATAGCCATATAGTCCGAACTCTCGATTTAAGGTTTTCGGCCCATGAAAGGCGCATTTATTGTCTGATGTCGCCGAAGTTTGGAACAGTGCGTTGTGTTAGACTCCAAAATTTCAGCAAAATCGGTTAATAAATGTGGATTTTATGGGCCTAAGACCCTAAATCGGAGAATCGGTCTATATGGCAGCTATATCCAAATCTGGACCGATCTGAGCCAAATTGACGAAGGATGTCGAAGGGCCTAACACATTTAACTGTCCCAAATTTCAGCAAAATCGGATAATAAATGTGGCCTTTATGGGACTGAGGCCCTTAATCGGAGGATCGGTCTATATGGCAGCTATATCCAAATCTGGACCGATCTGAGCCAAATTGACGAAGGATGTCGAAGGGCCTAACACAACTCACTGTCTTAAATTTCAGCAAAATCGAATAATAAATGTGGGTTATATGGGCCTAAGACCCTAAATCGGCTAATCGGTCTATATGAGGGCTAAATCAAGATATAGTCCGATATAGCCCATCTTCGAACTTAACCTGCTTATGGACAAAAAAAAAAATCTGTGCAAAGTTTCAGTTCAATATCTCTATTTTTAAAGACTGTAGCGTGATTTCAACAGACAGACGGACGAACATGTCTAGATCGTCTTAGATTTTTACGCTGATCAAGAATATATATACTTTATAAGGTCGGAAATGGATATTTCGCTGTGTTGCAACCGGAATGACAAAATGAATATACCCCCATCCTTCGGTGGTGGGTAGAAAAACAGCGGGTGGTTTTTGTAAATGAGAGATTGCAAATTTGGCTGGAAGTTTTTCCCCCAGCAGAAGTTTTTTACTCTCCTACAAATTTTCATCAGGAGGATAAGTCACTAACCGGCACCTGTCTGTCGGTTAAGGTTTATCGTTAGAATATGCAATGAGCATATGTACAGAAAACCAAATTCCAAACCTGAAGAATAACGATTCGATAAATTGTAACCGGAGCAATCCGGTTATACTTAGAGCTTGGATTACTTCAATTTTTACCGCTTTGATTTGAACACAGCTTTTATTTAAACACATTTTTTCGCTCACAATTCTTAATAACACTTTTGTCGCAATGAGGAGAATATAAATGTGACACCGTCAACTCTTGATAAACTCCTTCGTTTAGTAATAAATAAATTTCAATGGTATTATTTGCCAATAACGGGAATAAAATACCACCCTTTTTTTAGCAGTGTAAATAAATACATAAACAGGGAAACAGTTGGCCGAAAATTTAAGATTTTTCCTTATTCGTAAAATTTAAGCAATGAAAACGAGCCAAATAACCAAGACTTGAAAATAAAGATGTTATCTTTATCTGTTTGATTGATTAGTTGATTCTTATTTTACTTCACTTATTAGAATTTTTTAAGAATTCTTTTTTTTTTGAACTAAACATTAAAATAAGCTATTTTGCGTCTTACCACGAAGTCAATTTCCTAACTTTCAATGATATGTTGGCCTTCTTTTAGATTCTCGGAAAATTGTTCATCTTTATAGGTATTGTCTTTTTGGCAACTCTGATTTTAACAGCTCACGCACGTTTCGTGTTATGTTTCACTGTCAAACATCTTCAGTTTGGCCTATAATTTAACCATGAATCGTCTTGCAGCAAATTAACGCTTGCAAATTATTGCATTTTATTATCAAAATGCGTGTTCTGTTAAGAAAGTTTATCGCGCGCTTCTTCCATTCAGCGACTAAGCTCATTTTTTTGCCCAAATGGTAAATAAGCAGAATTGTCGATTTTGGAGTGAATATCAGCTACTAATGCATCCACAAAAAGTCACAGTTTGGTGCGGTTTATGGGCTGGTGGCATTATTGGACCGTACTTCTTCAAAGATGATGCGAATCGTAATGTAACTGTGAATGGTGAGCGCTACCGTGAGATGATATCCAACTTTTTTTGCCCAAAAAGCTTGAGCTTGACTTGCATTACATGTGGCTTCAACAAGACGGTGCCGGTGTATGCGAGTTCTGTGAACATTTTATTTCACGTTAGGGACCGGTCAAATGGCCGCCTAAATCGTGCGATTTAACGTCTTTAGACTATTTTTTGTTGGGCTACGTTAAAGTTCATGTTTATACGGACAAGCCCGTTTCAATTGACGCATTTGAAGACACTTTGAAGCATAATGAAACAAAATGTTGGAAAGAGTATGCCAAAATTGGATTTATCGGATGGAGACCTTTTGAGGCGCAGTCATGGCCAACATTTGCATGAAATAATCTTCAAACATAAAATTATATGGACCCTACTATCGATACAAATAACGATTGCATGCATTTTTCTGAATTTTATATGTTTTTGTTTCGGAAAAACTTTCCTATAGCTCTTAAAACACAACAAACAAAATGTTTTTTAGTTTAACCAATAATTAATTTGTCGTTTAGAAGTTCATCAAATTGGTATTGGCATTACTCTGGATTTCAAAACATGATTTATGTTTTTTGACTTATGGCGTTCCAATGGAATATACAAGTATAACATATACGTACAGAGACTATAGAAACATTGATTATAACTCACTACTTTGTGAAATTGGCACCGTTGAGTGGTAGAAACTTTATGGCATGTCTTGCGTAGATGAACAGATTGCATTTCTTCAACATAATGTGAGTCAGATTTTCGACAAATGTGTTCCGATGAAGACCCTAACTGTTTTTTCGAATGGGAATCAGTGGTTTGATAATGATATTAAAGTATTGATACGTAAAAGAGATTGTGCGTACTCTCGATGGAAGCGTTTTAGAACACCTGAACTCTTTAATGATTACAAGCGTGCGAGGAATCAGACCACTTCTTGTATAACGACGAAGAAAATAGCTTATTTTAGTCGTAAATTTCAAGAGGCATTGAACATGAAAGATACTTGGAGACATATTAAGTCAATTGGAATAGGAAGTGATAATGCATCAATTGATAGACATGTTGATTTAGATGAGATTAATAGGAGTTTCTTGAACATATCTTTTCCTGAGCCAAACGTACGACAGTGAATTTAGTAACGTAAACCATAGTAGTAACAACACCTCACCAGACCTACGTTTTGATCTTGAACGTTTTGAACAAAGCGATATCGTTAGCGCTGTAGAATCAATTAAGTCTAATGCCATTGGTTCTGATGGTATTGACCCAAGATTTTTTAGGATAATTCTACCCTTTATTCTTCCGTATATGTGCCATCTTTTTAACAATATTATTTTAAGGAGTTGCTATCCACAGTCTTGGAAACGGGCAAGGATAGTCCCAATACCAAAGAATAACCAGGAATTTAGGCCAATAGCAATACTTCCATTCGTCTCTAAGATATTTGAGACTCTAGTCAACCGGAAAATATCTGAGTATATTGCGAATAATTCGCGGCTAACAGATTTTCAATCTGGTTTCCGGCCAAAGCACAGTTGCACTACTGCACTTTTGAAAGTAGTTGAAGATGTAAGGAGTGATATTGACAGCGATAAAGTTGCCTTTCTTGTTCTTTTAGATCATTCGAAAGCTTTTGATTCCGTTGATCCCAATATACTTTGCCTTAAACTGAAACATTTATTTAAATTTTCTGAAAGAACAACGGATCTTATATATTCCTATCTTACGAATAGAAGCCAATCGGTATGTGTTGATAGCCGCTGTTCCAGTTATCTTCCAGTCTCAAGAGGTGTTCCACAGGGGTCTGTATTGGGCCCACTCCTTTTTTCCTTATATAGCAATGACCTTCCTGGACAGTTGCGCAACTGTGGTATTCATATGTATGCCGACGACGTACAGCTGTATATGAGCTCCTCGCCGGGGAGGTTGATCGATTGCGTACTTCGACTAAATAATGACTTGGATAGGATAAACACATGGGCAAACGCCAACGGACTTCTTTTAAATCCAATAAAGTCAAAGTGCCTTATAATTGGTAGGAATCGGGTGACAATGCCGCCCAATCTTGATGTGGCAATTGCTGGAGCCCCAATTGAAATTGTTCAATCTGCAAGAAACCTTGGTTTGGAGTTTGATGATAGACTTTCATGGAAGAATCATGTCAGAATGACAGTAGGCAGGACCTACGGCGTTTTACGAAACTTATATATGAGTCGACAGTATACCCCTTTGTCAATAAGAATGCTTTTGGCTAGGACATTTATTCTGCCGAAACTATTATACTCTTGCGAGGTTTTTTACGGTTGTGATGTAACTCATAGGAATAAATTGCACGTGGCCTTAAACGATGTCATTAGATACATTTTTGGTTTGCGTAGAAGAGACCGGGTATCTGACTTTTCCAGACAAGTATATGGTGTCTCTTTTAACTCGTTCCTTAAGATACGCTTGTTGCATATGATCCACAAGATAATTTATACCAATGAACCGTCATATCTGGCTTCTGTTTTGCGTTTTGCTAACTCTACAAGAGGTAAACAAGTAATACAAATACGTCATCAATATCGTGTATCTGAACAACAGTTCTTTGTTAATGCTTTACGTCTCTGGAATAATCTTCCCAATAGTATTCAAATTATAAGTAATGAACGACAGTTCAAATCTTTGATTTAATATCATTTTAATTAATTATTTGTTTTGTTTTTTTTATAACTATTTTTTTTTTTAATTTATTTTATTAGTAACTTTGATTAAATTGTTAAATTTTCTTTAAAGTTTCTTTTTCTTTTTTTTTTTGTTTTGTTTAAACTCTTTTTTTAACTTAAATATTGTATCAGTAACTTTGCTTAAATTGTTAAATATTTTGTACCAATTATTGTTCTATTTAAATGAAAACTTGTTGAACTCATTGTATTTATCAATTTACTAACCCATGCTTTATATAAGACACTGTCTTTTGTATG
The DNA here is from genome assembly GCF_963082655.1 of Stomoxys calcitrans. Classification (NCBI taxonomy): domain Eukaryota; kingdom Metazoa; phylum Arthropoda; class Insecta; order Diptera; family Muscidae; genus Stomoxys; species Stomoxys calcitrans. Next base: position 133,690,898 of record NC_081554.1, on the reverse strand, counting down.
GGTTTTATCATAATAAAAATACAAATACAAATACAAATTGGTATTGGCGTTACTCTGGGTTCTTATGTTCCATTCAGGGTAGAGCTCAGATGATCAGTTAACATATGGATGTGAAAATACATATTTGTTGCCAATCCTTCTCGAATCCACAATAAAGAAATTGTTGTCCTAATTTTAAGGCTTCAAGCAAAAGATTAGAAAACTTAAATTAAAGATGACAAATTTTCTGACTTTTTAAAGAAACATTCCCTTTGGTGGAGAATATATTCCTTTATATTAAGGATGTTTTATTTGAAATGGTAGGTCAAAAACTCCCTAACTTTGCGGCTTATTAAAAACTAAACTAAAGACCTAAAATGAAAGTCAAAATATCATTGAAAGTTAAGGAATTAACCTTGAGAAAAAAACAACAATGAAACTTCTTAATAATTGTAAATTGGGCAATATATATTACACTAGACCGTCCCATCCTATAAGGGAGACAAATAGAAAAATGTATTCCTCCTTTTTGTTACTTTCGAACCCAATAAGTGAAATACGGGTTAACGAAAACACTTACCGGAGTTCAAACCTGGCAAACCGGCATTTTTAACGATTCATTGGACTGTAGAATTCAGTTTGAAAATTTTGCACAACGACTTCTCCTACGACCTCCGACATCTGTGACAAGTATGGACCGAATCGGTCTATAACCTGATATAGGTTCCATATAAACCTATCAAAATTTCTGCCAAATCGGATAGTAATTGCGCCCTCTATCGGGTAAAGAAGTCCAGATTCAAGATCGGTTTATATGACAGCCATATCAGGTTATGGACCGATTTGCACCATAATTGACACAGTTGTTGGAAATCATGGCAAAACACATCAGGCAAAATTTCAGCCAAATCGGATAAGAATTGCGTCCTCTAGTGACTCAAGAAATCAAGATCCCAGATCGGCAGTTATTTCAAAACATGGACCGATATCGCCCAGACGAACGGACATGGCTAGATCGACTTCGAGGAGTTACAAACAGAATGACGAAATAAGTAAACCCCCATCCTATGGTGGAGGGTATAAAAATGATGTCCATGTAATTGATGGTCGCCCCATCCCCGATAAACCCCGCAAATGGTAATATTGCTCGATCATAGCTTGATCAAACTCAAATGAGAGGCATTTGAGAACAGGTTACGAATATGACATTAAACTCTGTGTGCAAGAATCTGGGTGGTGCTTTACCTCCTAAAGTTGCCTCCAGTAGTTTATTTGACCCATTGAAACAATGGGGAATCAAGTGATAGATTTTTTTGAGTAGAGTGCGTCATTCAAATTTATGCTCAAGTGGCAGATGGGGTGTGGCGCACAACCCTCCCATAAACGCCCGCCACCAAACAGCTGTATACACCAATCGTGACAACATGGAGTTAAATTAAAGGTGTAAGGTTGTGGACTGATATATTCATTCTGTTCATATATCTAGCAGATCACCTAACCCAAAAACAGTCGATCAATCAAAATGACCTAACGGGACACTGTATGATTTAAGTAATGCGTGGGGACACAAGTAAATGTAGGCCGCCATAGCCTCAAAATTATGCCGTTCAGCGCGATAGCAGGAGTTGCAAACCTTAACGTTGAGATTACAACCATTTTTAGCTCTTCGATGGACAAGACCAAACGACGTGCCGCTGGGCATCACTGTTTTGTTCCAAAGTTTTACATGGTTTAATAGTAAGAACTATCGCTACCGCACCAAATATATAAACCGGCAAGATAGTTTTTTACCACAGAAAATCGTTTAAAATTTGATTTGATTTAAAAACAAGTAAAAGCGTGCTAAGTTCGGCCGGACCGAATCTTAAATACCCTCCACCATAGATCGCACTTGTCGAGTTCTTTTCCCGATATCTCCTTTTAGGCAAACAAAAGCTAAAAGAAAATAATTGATTTAATTTTGGAGCTATATCATTATATTATAGTCCGATTCGGACCATAATTGAAATGAAAGGTAACCATAGCAGAAGTCATTGTGTAAAATGTCTGCCAATTCGAATAAGAATTGCGCCCTTTGGGGGCTCAAGAAGTAAAATAGAGAGATCGATTTATATGGGAGCTGAATCGGGCTATAGACCGATTCAGACCATAATACACACGTATGTTGAAGGTCATGGAAGAAGCCGTTGTACAAAATTTCAGGCAAATCGGATAATAATTACGCCCTCTGGAGGCTCAAGAAGTCAAGATCCCAGATCAGTTTATATGGTAGCTACATCAGATTATGGATCGATTTGAACCATATTTGTCACAGTTGATAGATATAACAAAACACCTCATTGATCGATTTCAACCATACTCAGCACAGTTGTTGGAAATCATAATAAAATACTATGGATATGAATTGTGCCCTCTAGTGGCTCAAGAAGTCAAGATCCAAGATTGGTTTGTATGGCAGCTATATCAAAACATGGACCGATATTTACCATCCTAACCGACCTACACTAATAAGAAGTATTTGTGCAAAATTTCAAGCGGATAGCTTTACTCCTTCGAAAGTAAGCGTGCTTTCGACAGACAGACGGACGAACGGACGGACATGGCTAGATCGACTTAAAATGTCATGACGATCAAGAATATATATACTTTATGGGGTCTTAGACGAATATTTCGAGGAGCTACAAACAGAACAACGAAATTAGTATACCCCCATCCTATGGTGAAGGGTGTAAAAATCAATTTGTATTTGTTGATATCTGAAGAGGAGCGGACCCTCTCACTTATTTTGAGGAGTTACAAACAGAATGACGAAATTAGTATATCCTCATCCTATGGTGAAGGATATAAAAATCTATTTGTATTTTTTAATATCTGAAGAAGGCGGACCCTCCCCTTCTCAGAAACTTTAGATCTCGAAGATGGGTTGTGTGATTTAAGCGAAATTTTGGGTGCTCTCTTATATTGGGTTGCCCAAAAAGAATTGCTGATTTTTCATATAGTCGGCGTTGACAAGTTTTTTCACAGCTTGTGACTCTGTAATTGCATTCTTTCTTCTGTCAGTTATCAGCTGTTACTTTTAGCTTGCTTTAGAAAAAAAGTGTAAAAAAAGTATATTTGATTAAAGTTCATTCTAAGTTTTATTAAAAATGCATTTATTTTCTTTTAAAAAATCCGCAATTACTTTTTGGGCAACCCTAGTAACACCCAAACAAAAATTTGGTATCCAAATTTCGGATGGGGTACCTAGGGTGGGCGCCCTACCCCAAAACCTACCAAATATATATATTCTCCAATCACGACAATATGGAACTCAAATTAAAGGCTTTTGAGAATTAAAAACTTATCTGATATCCAATTGTCGGAGCAAGTGTTAAGGGGACCACCCTAACCCCCAAAACACTCCTAAGTCGTACATATTTAGCGACCATGGCAATATGGGACTCAAACGAAAGGTAGTTGCGAGTAGAATAGCAATCCGATATCCGAATGCGGGACAAAGTTTCTGGGGGTACACCCTTTCCCCAAAATACCCCCAAACAGGACTTATTACTGACCATGGAATTATGAGGCTTAAATAAAAGGTGTTTGAGGGTAGAAAACGAATCTGATATCCAGATGTGGGACCAAGTGCTTGGGAAGCCGCCCATCCGCAAAAGCAACCCCCAAAAGGGACATCAAGTGAAAGGTCTTTGGAAGTAAAGCACAAATATAATATAAATATTCGAGAAAAGTGTCTATGGGGCCACCCTACACCCATAATACCACCCAAATAAGAAGTATTTGCCGACCATTGCAATATGAGGCTCAAATAAGAGGTATTTTGAAGTAGAACACAAATGTGATATGTTTTCAAAGCCAAGGCACTAAATGGCCACCCATCCCCCAAAACACCCCCAAGCCGGTCATGTTTGCCGACTATGGAAATATGGGGTTCAAATTAAAGGTATTTGGGAGCAGACCATGAATCTGATATAAACATTCGGGATCAACTTTCTAGGGGATGTCGCACCACCATTACAACCCCCAAATAGAATTTTCTTGTAAATATAACAGATTTGAATACTTAGTTCAAAGTTCATTTTTGATTCGATATAAATTCGCTGCGTTATTGATGCTTGAAAAACCAAGATCCCACCCGTGTGGATTTTAGGCTTGCGATGGTTGAACTGATTTTTTCATATGGTGTTTCGTGGTGACTTTGTATTCCCTGCACTGCTGCTGAGGTACAAGGTATTATAACGTAATGAGTATGGGTGTAGCATTCACGGAGAAAAGATGAAGCTTGAATAGCTCGGAATTATCGATTATCGATTCGGAATTATTTCTTAATTCGACTTAGTCATTTGCGCCTGTCTGTCCGTTTGTATGTCTGTCCATATTAATTTGTGAACAAAGTAAAGATCGCATTTGGGAGCTCCAGAAAAATAATTAGGAGATCGGTTTGTATCGGAGCTATATCATGTTTGAGCTGATAAAGACATGTGTATTGGAGGTCTTAAGAAGAATCATTTTTCCAAATCGGTAGATCGTTATAAATATATGGGTATGCTATATGAGATTATGGGCCGATGCAGATCATATTTGCCACGTTAATGAAATCTTAAGAAGTATTGACTTATTTGGGCCGATTGCAATCCCAATGACCTACAGCCAATTGCTTTATTCGTTTAGACGTTATCTTGATTTCCTCAGAGAGACGGTCCGTCGGACGGACTCTGCTAGGTCAATTAGAAATACCATGACAATCATGAAACTATATACTTCATAGGGTTAAAGATCAGTATTTCGATGTGATACAAATGAAATGATTTGATTAGTAAACCCTCATCCCATGTGAACTTTTACTAACCACATCACTTACTCATTTTGATCTCTCTTTACAAACGAATGTTGTTCGGGAACTTAACACATGTTTGGGTTTGGGATTGGCCCTTTTAAGTCTTAAAGCACGTTTACTCTTCATAATTCGAGTTGTCGGTTGAAGGCAATTTTACCATTCACCACTATTGTGGTACAGTTAAGTTACAGAAATTTTTTGTAACATCAAAATAAGTATACGAACCCAAGTCCGTCTGTCTTTCCATCTAATACATATTTTTATACCCTCCACCATAAGATGGGGGGTATACTATTGTAATTTCGTCATTCTGTTTGTAACTACTCAAAATATTCGTCTGAGACCCCATAAAGTATATATATTCTTGTTATACCCTCGCCATAAGATGGGGGTATACTAATTTCGTCATTCTGTTTGTAACTTCTCGAAATATTCGTCTGAGACCCCTTAAAGTATATATATTCTTGATCGTCGCGACATTTTATGTCGATCTAACCTTGTCCGTCCGTCTGTCCGCCTGTCCGTCCGTCCGTCTGTCCGTCCGTCCGTCTGTCCGTCTGTCCGTCCGTCCATCTGTCCGTCCGTCCGTCTGTCCGTCCGTCTGTCCATCTGTCTGTCGAAAGCACGCTAACTTCTTGAGCCTCTATAGGGCGCAATTCTTATCCGATTTGAATGAAGTTTTGCACGAAGTATTCTGTTATAATATTTAACAACCGTGCCAAATATGGTTCAAATCGGTCCATAACCTGAAATAGCTATCATATAAACCGACATTGGGTCTTGACTTCTTGAGCCTCTAGAGTGCGCAATTCTTATCCGATTGGAATGGAAATTTGCACGACGCACAGTGGGCCAAATGGCAAAAAAATTGGAAATAAGTCTACAACTTTTTATCTGTTGATTTTAGCCATACAAAATGTTCTAGACATTTGTAGAGGAGGACATAGGCTTTCAGAAAAGTGCTGTTGTTGGTCCATATCTTTAATACAGGGTGAGCTACAGGGTGTCAAAGTTGACCACTTTTGACTTCTCCAAGCTTCTGGGGGCCATAACTTTTGATCTACTCAACCGATTTACATGATTTAGGACTCTAGAGAAAGAGCTTGACAAGATCTAAAAAACTTATGCATAAAGTACCATGCCATCGTGTACTGTTAAGGAGTTATGAATTGTTTAATTTTAAAATATGAAAATTTGGCCTTGGTTTTTTTCAGTGTTTTTTTAATAACTCCGTCAATTTTAAAGCTATAAACTTCATACTTCACACAAATTATGCCAGCATATGTGTGCATAAAATACAAAAGGAATCACGTGAATATCTTTAGCGGTTTAAAAATGGCATCGTTTTCAATATGAAAAATATTTTTTTTGTCAAAAAATTGCAAAATTTTTCAAAAAAGATACTCCCATTTCCTTTAAGTTTTCGCAAACTTTGGCCATCAAAGCATTATCATTTCTTTCCATTTTCACAAAGTCGAGGTATTAAGAAAAGTTTTAAGTGCTAATTTGGCTAATTTCGATATCAAACAACACCGTTATCTTAAGACCAAAATGGCCAATTTTTTTACTAAACTTCAAAAGTTTCTCACTGGAAAAAAAGTTCCACGGGGATTTTTTCGCTTTTTTTGAACTTAAATGAAAGCTTAAAATGTTCCCAACATTTTAAGGTATGTCTCGCCATATCCTAGCCATAAATGAGATCGTAGCGATCAAAATACTGAAAAAAGTCAATTTTCAAGTAGTGCTATATTCATTGCTAAAAAACAAGTATTACGTCACATTTTATTGCAAAGATGTTAAATAAACTTTTATTTGGTAACACTTCTTCTACAAAACACAAAAAGAATCATGGAAATATCTCTATTCTATTCCATTTTATGGAACCGGCAATAAAAAAGTCAATTTTTCAAAAAAGTCGAATTTCCCAAATTTTGTTTTTGTTGTCCTAATTGCACATGACACACTATAGCCATATTTACGCAACATACCTTATCGTAAAGGAAATTTTCATACCTTTCCAACGATGTATAAAACATTTCTCAACTCGGATTCTATCTACTCTAAAATTCATTTACACTTCATTAAACTCTATATAAAAATGTCTATTTGTGAAATGGAACCTTATATGGGGCCTACACTAAAACATTGATAGATTTGCCCAGGGTTTACAATACAAATGTGTTAGAATAAAAAAAGGTCTCCTGCCAAAGTTTAAAAAAATTGGAATAAAAATATGTGTTTTAGAGCGAAAACACTTCGCATCGGCGTGCGTTTATATGTATATTAGCTACTCCCAAAATAAAAAAGCATTTTAGTTTTGTATTATTTGATTTTATTCTCTACCAAATAATCTAAGGTATCAAAATTTAAAAGCTCTTTAATTTGAATGGCATCGGGATCGTCCTTATCTATATCGTCACATATTTTTGGTAGCCATTTAGTTCTGATGCTGTATAGTACCGGATCAGACGATAACAATAAATATTGAAGTAAATCATAATTTTGGTTAAATTTGGTGCTCTTTCGGGTATTGAAAAGCCGGAACTGTTTAACATCTCTATTACGGGATTCCTGAGCTTCTTCTGTAAGTTCTCCTAACGGAAGTATGTTGTATTCCACAATTTCCTTGCCATGATGTAAGACTTTATGTACTGTCGGTGTTAAAGCTTTCCACGAATATAAATCAGATAAAATGTTTTTTGTGTCATTACTATAAGCTTCAAATTTGGTTGAATTTATCATCTTTTTGCTATTGATTACAGCCAAAATCACTTTGAATCGTCTTAGCAAGTGTTCATCAAGACCGGTTATTTTAGATGTCGATACGGGGTCCTCAAAAAACCGCCTTGCCGAGTTGCCATCATCTGTGTTTAAACTCCAACTGGATTCGATTCTTCTCTTCCTGCCTCATTTTGTGAAGATCTTGGTTGTTTCTAGCAGAGACATCGCGGTTTCCAGGGCTAGTCCGATATTTAAGGTCATACGATAAATGCAAACAATACTCCATGAATCGAATTCTACAGTGCAGGGGCGAAATACCGAAATTGAGCGCATTTTCGTTTACTAAATTTTCATCAGACTTGTCCTCGAATTGCCCATTCTTCTTGCCACAAATATTGCATCTCCAATTGGACATAACGCCAGTTAATGCGTTTGCCACCTTTCCATCGATCATAGTGAGTTGTAGTTGAAACGAAACTTTTATATTTCTTCCCAATTGGTTTATAACAATCATGGGTAATGCAGCAATTTCTTCCTTTATTTCGTTCACCAAAGATCGTGTTGTGTTCCGGTCTTCCTTTGTATACTCAAACCGAATTGGGCGACATAAATATTTTGACCCAGGTGTTCTATTTATCCATATATCTTGAAATGCATTTTCTTTCGATGATGAAGATTGGTCCTTGTACAATCTCATTCTCAATGGTACTAATGATGCCATGAAAATTGATGCGAAGTTGGTATCTATTTCTGTTTGTTGCTTATATTCGGAAAATCCAGATGATCCATCACAACCCCATTTGCTGATCAAAACCACTTCGGAATTATTACATGTGTTCAACTGTTCTTCAGTAAAATTAGAAATAATTCTAACAGCTGTATTTTCAACAAGATCAGCAAGTTTCACTCTTGCTTTTAATTCGTCCACGTATATATTTGATGGCACCATTTTCGTCCTGGTGTTGTACAATTTATGTTTTGAGGGTAAACAACCCCATCCTTTTTCACGAAGAGCCTTCCTCATTGTTGAGTATTTGTTTCTTGAGAGGCCTAGGTTCAAAATCAGGGCCAGTGCATCTTCCTCCGTGAATTCTGTAGTCGATTTTGGAGTTGGAATACTTTCTACCATTCTCTTTACCCTTTTCGGAGATGCTAATGGTAAAACATCGACAATTCGTCCAACATTTTTTGGTTGTGTTTTTAACAATGCTGTTTTGAACGTATCTTTTATTAAATTTGGCGGATGTGCCGCCAATAGTTCCTCTTGTTTTTTCTTTTTGGTTTTCTCCGTAACTTCGTCGTATGCTTTGCTAGGCCGGCCGGGAATCAGCGGTTTAATTTCAATAAGTAGATCCGATTTCAGCCACTTCTCATACATTTTGAAAAACTTGATTTTTGCGAATGAACATTCTGGCAACCTTCTCTCAAATGATTTGTAGAATTTTTCAAGTTTGTCTAAAGCGTCTTTATTTAGCCTTATTCCATATATGTGGTCCAAAGTGTAAACAAGTTCCTTAAATGACTCCGTGTATGATTTGGAATCATTTTTGATGTCCCATACAATTTTCGAAAGAGTGGAATACTTCAGTATGACTTCCATAACTTATAAATGTCCTTTACGCCTCTACAAAATATAATGAAGAAAATTTGGATTTTGTTCAAATATTTATGCAATATATTCACAATTAATGACCCATTTCAGGTATCAGACGCAATCGTAAAAAGGGGTCCAAAGTGCCTCTTTTTACTTACTCTTCTATAATTATTTACCTGGACTCGAATTTGGTTAAAAAAAATGACAATGAATTTTTTATGGGTAGGTTTTTTCACATTCATTGATACGGTGGATTTCCTGGGAATTCGACATAGCGAAACAGGTAACATTTGTCTGCATCAAATCTTAACACAAATATATATATATATGCAGGTATATTTCTAGGTTACTTTTTATTCAAAAATCATCAGCTTACATTAAAAATAGATGTAGGTACTATACAAACGCACGCCGATGCGAAGTGTTTTCGCTCTAAAACACATATTTTTATTCCAATTTTTTTAAACTTTGGCAGGAGACCTTTTTTTATTCTAACACATTTGTATTGTAAACCCTGGGCAAATCTATCAATGTTTTAGTGTAGGCCCCATATAAGGTTCCATTTCACAAATAGACATTTTTATATAGAGTTTAATGAAGTGTAAATGAATTTTAGAGTAGATAGAATCCGAGTTGAGAAATGTTTTATACATCGTTGGAAAGGTATGAAAATTTCCTTTACGATAAGGTATGTTGCGTAAATATGGCTATAGTGTGTCATGTGCAATTAGGACAACAAAAACAAAATTTGGGAAATTCGACTTTTTTGAAAAATTGACTTTTTTATTGCCGGTTCCATAAAATGGAATAGAATAGAGATATTTCCATGATTCTTTTTGTGTTTTGTAGAAGAAGTGTTACCAAATAAAAGTTTATTTAACATCTTTGCAATAAAATGTGACGTAATACTTGTTTTTTAGCAATGAATATAGCACTACTTGAAAATTGACTTTTTTCAGTATTTTGATCGCTACGATCTCATTTATGGCTAGGATATGGCGAGACATACCTTAAAATGTTGGGAACATTTTAAGCTTTCCTTTAAGTTCAAAAAAAGCGAAAAAATCCCCGTGGAACTTTTTTTCCAGTGAGAAACTTTTGAAGTTTAGTAAAAAAATTGGCCATTTTGGTCTTAAGATAACGGTGTTGTTTGATATCGAAATTAGCCAAATTAGCACTTAAAACTTTTCTTAATACCTCGACTTTGTGAAAATGGAAAGAAATGATAATGCTTTGATGGCCAAAGTTTGCGAAAACTTAAAGGAAATGGGAGTATCTTTTTTGAAAAATTTTGCAATTTTTTGACAAAAAAAATATTTTTCATATTGAAAACGATGCCATTTTTAAACCGCTAAAGATATTCACGTGATTCCTTTTGTATTTTATGCACACATATGCTGGCATAATTTGTGTGAAGTATGAAGTTTATAGCTTTAAAATTGACGGAGTTAATTAAAAAACACTGAAAAAAACCAAGGCCAAATTTTCATATTTTAAAATTAAACAATTCATAACTCCTTAACAGTACACGATGGCATGGTACTTTATGCATAAGTTTTTTAGATCTTGTCAAGCTCTTTCTCTAGAGTCCTAAATCATGTAAATCGGTTGAGTAGATCAAAAGTTATGGCCCCCAGAAGCTTGGAGAAGTCAAAAGTGGTCAACTTTGACACCCTGTAGCTCACCCTGTATTAAAGATATGGACCAACAACAGCACTTTTCTGAAAGCCTATGTCCTCCTCTACAAATGTCTAGAACATTTTGTATGGCTAAAATCAACAGATAAAAAGTTGTAGACTTATTTCCAATTTTTTTGCCATTTGGCCCACTGTGCGACGTGTTTTGTTATGATATCCAACAACTGTGCAAAGTGTGGTTCAAATCGATTAATAACCTGATATAGCTGTCATATAAACCGATCTGGGATCTTGACTTCTTAAGCTTCTAGAGGTCGCAATTAAAGGGTGATTTTTTTGAGGTTAGGATTTTCATGCATTAGTATTTGACAGATCACGTGGGATTTCAGACATGGTGTCAAAGAGAAAGATGCTCAGTATGCTTTGACATTTCATCATGAATAGACTTACTAACAAGCAACGCTTGCAAATCATTGAATTTTATTACCAAAATCAGTGTTCGGTTCGAAATGTGTTCATTCACCGTAACGTTGCGTCCAACAGCATCTTTGAAAAAATACGGTCCAATGATTCCACCAGCGTACAAACCACACCAAACAGTGCATTTTTCGGGATGCATGGGCAGTTCTTGAACGGCTTCTGGTTGCTCTTCACTCCAAATGCGGCAATTTTGCTTATTTACGTAGCCATTCAACCAGAAATGAGCCTCATCGCTGAACAGTGAATGAACACATTTCGAACCGAACACTGATTTTGGTAATAAAATTCAATGATTTGCAAGCGTTGCTCGTTAGTAAGTCTATTCATGATGAAATGTCAAAGCATACTGAGCATCTTTCTCTTTGACACCATGTCTGAAATCCCACGTGATCTGTCAAATACTAATGCATGAAAATCCTAACCTAAAAAAAATCACCCTTTATTATCGGATTTGCCTGAAATTTTGTACGACGGATCCTCTCATGACCATCAACATACTTGTTTATTATGGTCTGAATCGGTCTATATCCCGATACAGCTCCCATATAAATCGATCTCTCTATTTTACTTCTTGAGGCCCCAAAGGGCGCAATTCTTATTCGAATTGGCTGACATTTTACACAGGTCTCCAACATATAACTTAACTGTGGTCCAAACCGGACCATATCTTGATATCGCTCTAATAGCAGAGCAAATCTTTTCTTATATCCTGTTTGCCTAAGAAGAGATGCTGGGAAAAGAACTCGACAAATGCGATCCATGGTGGAGGGTAAATAAGATTCGGCACGGCCGAACTTAACACGCTTTTACTTGTTTGACTTAAACACAATTTTTTTTTTAATTGACAGAAATCAGTTTTTTTATATGAATATGTTTGCAATATCGATTCAACAAAGCTAACTTTAAAGTTATCTCGTGTTAACTTTAACTTAACCAATTCGCGAAAATAACAAGTTCGTAAACCAAAATAATGCGTCTTGAACATTTTTTGTTTCCCATCTAACAACCACAACGCTCCGAGTTCTAAAAATATTGTTCACGCTCCGGCAAAAATAGGCCTGTTTCGCTCCGATTTGAACCAATTTGGAAAGTGCTTAACATAAATACAACAGAACTCACCGTTAAAAAGTTTTCAAATCGGGTAAGTATTGGGTCCTCCTCTTGTGGCCCAAGAAGTCAAATCTATTTAAATGGAGACGAATTATTTTTACTTTGAGTTGTTGGTCCATTAAATTAAAGTGAAAACAGTAGAGAAAAACCCTTTCTTCCCCAATTCTTGTCATTTCTCTATTTTCTATTTATTAAATTTTCTTGTTTGTTGGTTTGTTTGTTTTATAGCATAATTACGTGGCATTAACTTTTATTTCATAATTTTCCTTCTTCCACAAATTTCGTCGAAAACGTATTGCTTGTTGGGACTTTTGTGTGAAATGCGGGAAAACCCTTGAACAAAGCATTTAGCTTGCGTTTTCCTCATAAATTAAACATAATGTGCAAGATGCATTTAATGTTCCTACTCTCATGGACAGTAGTTCCTGTTGGTCTTGTTTTCAAAACGAATTCCTTATATGTAATGACAATGATGTACTTAGTTGTTTTGTTTTGAAATGAAGTTCAACTGTCCTTTAATTTTGCCCCCTACTTACATAAAAGAGAGCAATCACGCGCGGCATATCGAAAGTGTTGTCTTGTCCACTATATTTAACATAAGTTAAAGTAACATCCCCCAACAACTATTGGACGCGTTTCGTCATTTGGTTAGAACAACCCATCGACTATATTAGGTGAGAAGGCTTCAAGGACCGTACGTTGGTATTTTGTACTTATATCAAATTTATTGCAAAAACGTTTCTATGATATAAATACCACAGCAATCACGCTCGACAATCCTATCTAATATCCATTCTTTTCCCAATGTTTGTGTAATTTCAGATTGTTTGTCTAAACAATTACACTACCCCCATGGCATACACATGATTTTCTGCATCTTTTGGAAGTTGTATTGATAGTTTCAAACGCTAGACAAGGGCAAAGGCTCTCGCTGTTGCTCGGGAGTAAAGAACGAATTTGATATTTTTTAATGGTAAAGTGCCGGTGGCCGCCACAGCCCCAAAACACCCTCCAAAAGTTCATATTTACCGACCATGGCAATATGGGGCTCAAATTAAAGGGATATGGGAGTGAAGCACGAATTTGATATCCATATTTGTGTCGAAATGTTTGAGGTGCCATCCCTCCCCAAAAAAGCATTTCTCACTACCCCAATTTTCAAAAACACCACATCTCGGAGATTGGTTCGTTCGAAACTTTTTTGCACTCTAAAAGTCACCAAAAACAAACCATGGTTCTTATTGTTGGGGTCGGCTGTCTCGGGGGCCGCCCAAAACCCGCCAAATAGATATATAGGCCAATTAAGAAAATATAGAGCTAAAACGAAATATGCTTGATAGAAAAACACGAATTTGATGTCCAATTGAAGGAACATTTGTTTGGAGAGCCGCCCCACCCCAAAATACCTCCCTGTTTTATAAAAGCTATTTGGGGTGAAAATTGCTTGATTTTCGGGAAATTCATACTCATTCTCATACCCTCAAACAGAATTATTTACCAATCATGCCATTATTGGGCTTATATAAAGTGCATTTGATAGTGGAACACGAATTTTTATTTTCTTTAAGGGCCACGTGGCCAACCCACCCGCGAAATACCCCTAAACCGGAAATATTTACCAATACGGTAATATAGGACTCAAAAGAAAGGCATTTGGGAATAGAGTTTAAATTTGACCAGGAACCGAGCAGAGGCAAACTTCGCACGATTCAATGAGTGCGTTCCGAATTAAGTTTAAACTCAATGATAAGGGACCTTTTTTATAGCCGAGTCCGAACGCGTCACACAGTGCGACACCTCTTTGGGGAGTATTTTTTACATGGCCATGCCTCGAATGGTACCTCGCAATTGTTGCCAGCATAAGAGGGGATAACCACCGCTTTAAATTTTGTGCGTGTTCTCGCCAGGATTCGAACGCAGGCGTTCATCGTCATAGGGGGCACAGGCTACAATGCCACGAATTCAATATCCACGTTCAGGGCAAAGTGTCCTCACCCAAAAAAGATATTAGAGAGTTAAAGAAGGGGTAGCGGAGTGGGCCCGGTTGGGCTAGTTAAATATAAGTACAATATATCAACAATCGATGAGTTATTCTAACCAAATGACGAAACACGTCCCATAGTTGCTGGTGTGTGTTGCGGGGTCTGGCTTTCCTTTTGCATTGTAAAAATTCTCCGATCATTGAGATTGTCTCGAAAGAGAAACACTCGATATCCCCATTTGCATTTATTATCCGATTTCGCTTAAATTTTAATCAGTGATTTGTTTCAAGCCGCACGCTATCTGACCTTAATATGGTAAAGATCGGACTGTGTTAAGATATAGCTGTCATATAAACCGATATGCCGATTATGGGTCTGAATCCCATAAAAGCTTTATTTATTAGTCGATTTCGAAATTGAAATTTGAAACAATGAGTTGTCTTAAGCCTCCCTATATTCGACCTAAATATGGTTCTGATCGGACTATATTTAGATATAGCTGCCATATAGACCGATCTGTCGAAAGGGGTCTAAGCCCATAAAAGCTTAATTTTTTATCCGATTTCGCTGAAATTTTAATCAGTGAGTTGTTTTAAGCCACACGCCATCTGACCCAAAAATGGTAAAGATCGGACTGTGTTTAGATATAGCTGTCAAATAGATTGATATGCCGATTAAGGGCCTGAAGCCCATAAAAGTTTTATTTATTTTCCGATTTCGTTGAAATTTTAAATAGTGAGTTGTTTTAAGTCTCCCGACATCCGACCCAATTATGAGTGAGATCAGACTATTTAGATATAGCTGTCATACAGACAGATCTTCAAATTTAGGGTCTTAGTCCCATAGAAAGCAGATCTATTATCTGAAAATGTTACTTGTATATGAGTTCTGGGGACCTGAAAAAAATATGATCGAGAACAGCCCATATTAAAATATAACTACGGAAAAAGTAGAGGAGTTATAATAAAATAGGATCATTATTATATCCTTGTATTTTTTTGTTGTTGTCCAATTTTTTATGTTATTCGAAAGAATGCTTTCACGGGCTTTATGATCATGTTTTTGTAATGAATAAAACTAATTTTGTAATGACCTAAAACTAAATACCGACGTTGATAAAAACATTTTAATAAGAGACAAATAAGTAATCAATTATACTATGAAATATATTCTCCGAAGTATTTTTATACCCACCACGAAAGGACACATCTAAATATCCATTTCCGAACCGAAAATATATATTTGTATATTCTTGATCGTCGAAAAATCTAAGACGATCTAGCCATGTCCGTCTGTGAGATAATAGCTGAAATTTTGCATAGATTCTTTTTTTTGGCCATAGGAAGGTTAAGTTCGAAAATGAACTATATCGGACTATATCTTGACATAGCCCCCATCAGGGACGTAGCTAGGGGACAGGGGCCCTCGTGCCCGAGCCCCCCTCCATTAAAATGATTTTGTCTGAAGAAAAAATTTAAATTAATTTTATTCTAAACAAAAAATTTCAGAAACATGTTTTAAAATGGAAAGTTCTTTATATTTATAACTAGCCGACCCGGGCCCTCTCCGCTGCGCTTTCTATATGGAACAAAAGTTTCCTTGGAATTCCTTAAAGAGCTTTTAGTGAAATACCATGCAACGAAAATAGTATATCGCTTGACTAACAGTTCAACAATGTAACTGCCTTTATCTGAACCCCATATGATCTTTATTGGTCTACGAATTTAAGTTTGGATGTATACTCCATTCCAGACACTTGGCCCTGAAAAACTATCAGCATAGTGGTCTTCTTTCACATACCACTTACTTAAACCCCATATTGCCATTGGTTTAGGGGAGTTTACACGATGAGGCGTCCCTCAAACACACAACCCCAAAAAAGGTTATCAAATTAGTTTTCTAATCTCAAATACCTTTCATTTGAGCCACATATTGGCATGGTAGAAAAATGTTTACCCTTTGGGGGGTGTTTTGGCGAACGGTTGATGCGCTAAATACATGGTCTTACATTTGGATATCAAATTCGTACTTTTCTAACAAAAACTTTTATTTGAGCCCCATATTGCGATGGTCAGTAAAAAATTTCTGTTTGTGGGGTATTTTGAGAAATGGGTATCCGTGGTGAAAATAGGGTACTACATTCTTTGATATCTGAAGGCAGGGCGGACCCTCGCCCTTACCCTAATTTTCAGAAACGCCAGATCTCGGAGATGGGTAGTGCGATTTAAGCGAAATTATGTGTGCTCTCATATAGTACGCTAAAAATAAAAATTTGGTATCCAAATTTCGGAAAGGGTACCTGGAGGGGCCGCCCCACCCTAAAACCTACCAAACATATATTTAGGCCAATCACGACAATATGGGATTCAAATGAAAGATATTTAGGATAAGAAAACGTATCTAATATCAAAATGTCGGACCAAGTGCTAAAAAACCCCTAAATCGGACATATTTACCGACCATGGCAATATAGGACTCAAATGAAAGGTATTTGCGAGTAGAATACGAATCTGATATCCAAATGTGGGACCACGTTTCTGGTGGTCCACCCCTTCCCCAACACACACCCCCAAACTAGACTTATTTACTGACCATGGGAATATGGGGCTTAAGTAAAAGATATTAGAATGTAGAATACGAATCGGATATCCAAATATGGGACCAAGTGTTTGGTCAACCAAAAACATCCCCCAAAGGGAACAAATTTACAACCTTAGCAATATGGGGCTCAAATGAAAGGTCTTTGGGAGTAAAGCACGAATATGATATCAATATTCGGGAAATGTGTCTATGGAGCCACCCCACCCCCACAACACCAGCCAAATCTTCCCTAAAGTTCCCTAAAAAAAAAATTAATTTCCAAATTTCGGATGGGGTACCTAGGGGGGCTGCCCCACTCTAAAACCTACCAAACACATATTAAGACCAATCACGACAATATGGGACTCAAATGAAAGGTATTTAGGATAAGAAAACGTATCTGATATCCAAATGTCGGACCAAGTGTTAGGGGGACAACCCCAAGCCCCAAAACACCCCTAAATTGGACATATTTACCGACCATGGCAATATGGGACTCAACTGAAAGGTAGAGTAGAATACGAATCTGATATCCAAATGTGGGACCACGTTTCTGGGGATCCTCCCCTTCCCCAAAACACCCCCCAAACTGGACTTATTTACTGACCATGGGAATATGGGGCTTCAATAAAAGGTATTTGAATGTAGAGTACGAATCTGATATCCAAATATGGGACCAAGTGTTTGGGGGGCCGCCTCTCTCCAAAAACTTCCCCCAAAGGGGAAAATTTACGACCATAGCAATATGGGGCTCAAATGAAAGGTCTTTCGGAGTAAAGCAAGAATTTGATATTAATGTTCAGGAAACGTGTCCATGGGGCCACCCCACCCCCACAACACCACCCAAATAGTAAGTTTTTACTGACTATTGCAATATGAGGCTCACATAAGAGAGTTTTTAGAGTAGGACACGAATCCGAACACCTCCTCCAAAACACCTCCAAGCCGGTCATGTTTGCTGACTACGGAAATATGGGGCTCAAATTAAAGGTATATGGGAGTATACCACATATCTGATAT
This sequence comes from Stomoxys calcitrans, assembly GCF_963082655.1. NCBI lineage: Eukaryota > Metazoa > Arthropoda > Insecta > Diptera > Muscidae > Stomoxys > Stomoxys calcitrans. The sequence continues at coordinate 133,672,958 of NC_081554.1, read as the reverse complement.
CAACATTAAGGACCAATTGTCTAGGGGACGTCCCAGTATAACAACCCCCAATAAGACGTATATGCTTACCAAGACAATTTGGGTCTTAAAGAGAGTGGAACTAAATATTCATAGTTTTTAGGGCCAATACCCCAAACCGGACATATTTGCTGACTTTTGCAATAAGGAGTTCAAATGAGATTAGAAAACGAATTTGATATCCAATTTTGAGGGCAATGGCAATATGGGGTTCAAATAAATGATATATAGATATATGAGAATAAAGCACGTTGCTGATATATTTTCCGGGCTTAGTGTTTGGGATACCACTCCAATCCACAAAACACTCCTAAATCGAGCATATTTACCGACCATGTCAATGTGGGGCTTAAATGAAAGGTATTGGGGGGTCGAGCAAGAATTGGTACCCATTTTCGGGACCAATTTTCTGGGGGTCTACCCCTTTCCCAAATTACCCCACAAAAAGCAATTTTTTAGTGACCATTGCAATATGGGGCTCAAAAAAAGGTATTTGGACCATTTATTTAGGGCATCACCCCTTTCCCAGAAACACCCTCAACGGGAAAAAATTTTTCGACCATGCCAATATGCGGCTCAAATGAAAGGTATTTGAGATTAGAAAACAAATTTGATAACCTATTTAGGAGGCCATGTGTTAGGGGGACGCGTCATCGTGTAAACTCCTCTTAAGCCAATGGCAATATGGGACTTAAATAAATGGTATTTGAAAGAAGAGCACGATGCTGATATTTTTTCAGGGCCAAGTATCTGGGCGACCACCTCTCCCCTGAAAACACCACTAAATCAGACATCACGAGAATATCGGGCTGAAATGAAGTATTTTAAGAATGAAGTACACTTTACATCCAAACTTAAATTCGTAGACCAATAAAGATGATATTGGGTTCAGATAGCAGCTTGAAATTTTGATACTAAGCATTGATGTAGGTAATTGGGGGTTACAAATGGGCCGTATCGGTCCAAATCGGTCAAGAACCTGGTATAGCTCCAATATAAACCGATCTCCCGATTTGATTTCTCAATTTGGATGAAATTTTGCTCATAGTATTTTGTCATGACTTCCCACAACTGAGCTAAATACGGTCTGAATCGGTCAAGAACATCATATAGCTCCTATATAATCCGATCTCCCAATTTGAAATCTTAAGCTCTTACAAGCCGCAATTTTTGACCGAATTGGCTGCAATTGAGCTAGTAGTGTTCTGTTATAACTTCCAACATTTCTACATGTAGTGTTCTGCTATGACTTCCAACAACTGTGCAAAGTAGGGTCTAAATCGGCCTATAACCTGATATAGATCCAATCAGGGACGTAGCCAGGGTTTTATTTTGGGGGGCCCACCCCACATTTTTATACCCTCCACCATAGGATGAGGATATACTAATATCGTCATTCTGTTTGTAACTACTCGAAATATTCATTTGAGACTTCATAAAGTATATATATTCTTGATCGTCGTGACATTTTATGTCGATCTAGCCACGTCTGTCCGTCTGTCTGTCGAAAGCACGCTAACTTTCGAAGGAGTAAAGCTAGCCGCTTGAAATTTTGCACAAATACTTCTTATTAGTGTAGGTCGGTTAGGATTGTAAATGAGCAGTATCGGTCTATGTTTTGATATAGCTGCCATATTGACTTCTTGAGACTTCTTATCCGATTGGAATGAAATGATGGGAAACGTTTCTTATCCGATTGGAATGAAATGATGCACGACGTGTTGTGTTATGATATCCAATAACTCTGCCAAGTATAAATCAAATCGATCCATAACTTGACTTCTTGAGCTTCTAGAGGGCGCAATTCCTATCCAATTTGGCTGAAGATTTGCATGATGTATTTTATTATGACTTTCTACAACTGTGCCAAATAAGGTTCAAATCGGTATAGCTGCCATATAAACAACAATAGACTGATATAGCTGCCATATAAACAAATCTTGTACGACGGATCCTTTCATGACCATCAACATACCTGATTATTATGGTCTGAGTCGTTCTATAGCCTGATAAATCTCCAATAACAATCGATCTCTCTTTACTTCTTGAATCCCCAAAGCGCGCAGTTCATATTCAAATTGGCTGACATTTTATACAGGTCTCCAACATATAATTTACTTGTGGTCCGAACCGGACCATATCTTGATATCACTCTAATAGCAGAGCAAATCTTTACTTTTATCCTTTTTTTGACTAAGAAGAGATGCCGGGAATATAACTCGACAAATGCGATCCATGGTGGAAGGTATATAAGATTCGGCCCGGCCGAACTTAGCACGCTATTATTTGTTTAAGTTCGAAAATTGCCAAAAATTTTTAAGTTAGAAAATTGCCAAAATTCTTCTATTACTACGAAATTGGTAGTCATTTTTTAAAAAAATATTTTTTTTTACAGATAATATTTCAATCAAAATACTAAAACCAGAATTAAGATAAAGTTTTTATAGAATTATGTCTGAGAAAAATTTTTGTTAAATGTTTGTCTTTGGGAACATTTAATAAAACATTCTTTTGGTAAGGCTATTCCAAAAAGATTTTGTCTCAAAGACACTTTTAATAACTTTTCGTTTAAAATAGTTACGAAACAATTTTCTTTAAAAAATACATTGCGATTCGGCCTTTAAAAAAATTGCATTACATTACAAATTTTCCCGTCATTTTTTGGAGGAAAATTGGCTTGTGGAAAGTCAGCAATATTTTTGTATCCCAAAAGTCAAACGAAAATTTTCTCAAAATTCTTAGGAGTGAGATTTCTGATATCTGTTTTAATGTCTTGTTGCTTTTTTTTTTGCCAAAATCATTAAAACCAGCTTGTTTTGCCATAAAATATTAACAAAATGGTTTATTTTTGCTGTAGGGGCTTAGGAAATAAAAAAAATATTCAAAAATTTTTAAAATTCAAAATAGTTCAAAAAATTGCTAGGTCAATATAAATTCTCTAAATTATGAATATAAAAAATTTCATCAAAATCGGACAACGGAATCGATGGTCAGGCGAAAATTTATCTATTGAAAATATTTAGGAAAATGTTGTTTGGGACAGATAAACATAAAACAAAAAACTCAAAAAATGTTTATTTAAAACGTAGTGTCATTAGAGAATTTTACGCCAAAATTTTTTCTTTAGAAAAATGTCACTAAAATTTGTTAAGAAAAAATTTTGTTTTTACTAGGAATTTCATTACAATTTTGCACTTTAATCATAAATTAACTTGGAAAGCCAAAAAGCTGGACATGGCTAAATCGATTCAAAAAGTGATTTCGAGTCGATCGGTATGCATATCAATCTCTAGCTTGCTTCCTTCTGGATGTTACAAACAAATGCACTCAGTTATAATACTATAACTGATAATAATTTTTAATGTTGAGAGAATTAAAAATACTTCTTCGTTTTGGGCATGATAAATAAGTTAAGATAAGGATATATGTCAATGGCTGCTGGTGATTTATTCAACATTGTTGAATTGTTAAAATACTACTTTGGTATTCTGACCCTTTGCCAAGATTTAAATAAACGGAACCGCAAATATTGACTATAGATTTAATATCGGCTAGACCGATTTTTCTGAAATTCGTAGAGTTTTGAACCCCGGTGAAACTGAGGTATGTACTTCACTTTTTGGTATGCGAAAACGCTACATCTCTTAGAGATGAGAGCACCAAAAAACACAAATCAGTATTAAACTTTGGGGTCAAATAACCTGGGGAACGCTCCACCCCAAAAATTCAGTCAAATGAATATGCTTACCAATACAATAGAATTCCCAAATTGTGGGGGCAAAAAAGCACAAGAAGTTTCTTGTGTTGCCGAGAATCCAACCTGTGTTCTATCCAATTCACGATTGTCTATTTACAAACCCCTTACCACATTGCAACACAGCCGCCTGTGAATATACAATGTCTTGAGTGTCATATAAACTCATAATGGTCTGTGCGTGAAATCAACAACGCTCGTTCACAAAATCATCCCCGCATGTTGACAATATTTTCCACAACGCCTGTTCATGATAACGACGGAATTGGTACATGATTTCTTTCTATCTGTACATGACTTACAACATTATCGATTAATCCGAGTCAAAAGCAAATGAACTCTTCTGAAAAATCAAGAGGTCGTAAGCGAAGTTTATCCAAATTTTCAGGTAGCATTGGTATCATTTCACATTTTGGATTTTCATTAGTAATGTATCGACAAAATAATTGGTGCACCAACACAAGTCAGTACTGGTCTTTTGTAAGCTGTGTACAACCCGTAAATTATCCTTAGATTAATATCCATTCTTTATCGAAAATTTTGTTATGTAAATAGAAAGCCATCCGTGGCATACAGTTTTTTATACCCTACACTACTACTGTGGTACAGGTTATTATAACTTCACGCATTTGTTTGTAACACCCAAAAGGAAGAGAGATAGACCTATTGATAAGTATGCCGATTGACTCAGATTCACTTTCTGATTCGATTTAGCTTTGTCCGTCTGTCTGTCTGTCCACGTTAATTTGTGTACAAACTACAGCCTGGAGAGGAAGCCTATTGAAATTGGAAAAAATCTGTTCAAATTTGGATATAGCTCCAATATATATGTTCGTCCGATTTGTATTAATAATGCAATAACCAGTAAGGAATGGCAAAAGTCGGGCGGAGCCGACTGTATAGTACCCTACACCCACCCTATATAAGGAGGCCACCGTAGCGCAGAGGTTAGCATGTCCGCCTATGACGCTGAACGCCTGGGTTCGAATCATGGCAAGACCTTCAGAAAAACTTTTCAATTGTGGTTTTCCTCTCCTAATGCTGGCAACATTTTTGAGGTACCATGCCATGTAAAACTTCTCTCGAAAGAGGTGTCGCTCTGCGGCACTCCGTTTGGACTCGGCTATAAAAAGGAGGCCCCTTATCATTGAACTTAAAACTTGAATCGGACTGCAATCATTGATATGTGAGAAGTTTGCCCCTGTTCCTTAGTGTAATGTTCATGGGCAAAATTTGCAAAATTTGCATTTACCCACCCTATAAGTATAATGTGGGAGCTATATCCAATTCTGAACCTAATTTGATAGACCTCGGCGATCAAATATGTTCAAACTACGATAGACAAATGACAACATTTTTGAAAATGGCCCAAAATCTGACGAACATATATATGTGGGAGCTTTACCAAATTCTGAACCGATTTCAAGCACACTTTTCAGATAATGTGCTAGTCGTCGAGGAAAGCGTGGTGCAAAATTTGTGGAAGACTGGTCAAATAATGCGCTTGCAGCGGCTCTTGAGGTTAAAATCTGGCGATATACATATATGACAGCTACATCTAAATCTAAGCCGATTTCTATTAAATTCGCCAGTAATATCGAGAGTCATAAGAAAATCCTTCCTGCAGAATTTCGAGAGAATCGGTTAACAAAAGACCGTTTTATTGCAATATTACTGCAAATCGGACGAACGTATGTATGGGAGCTATTGTATATCTAAATCTGAACCGATTTCAAGCAACCTTCTCAGATACTTTCACAGTCGTCGAACAAAGTCTGAACCGATTTCCATGAAATTCATCAGTAATTTTAAGAGTCAGGAGAAAATCCTTCCTAACAAATTTCAAGAGAATCGGTTAACAAATATATGAGAGCTATATCCAAACCTGAACCAATTTTTATGAAATTAACCGGTAATGTCGGGAGTCAAGGCCTTTCTGCCAAATTTCAAGAGAATCGATTAACAAATGACCATTTTATTTTAGTGCAGTAATACTGCAAATCGGACGAACATATATATGAGAGCTATATCCAAATCTGAACCGAATTTTTATACCCTCCACCATAAGATGGGGGGTATACTAATTTCGTCATTCTGTTTGTAACTACTCGAAATATTCGTCTGAGACCCCATAAAATATATACATTCTTGATCGACGTGACATTTTATGTCGATCTAGCCATGTCCGTCCGTCTGTCTGTCGAAAGCACGCTAACTTCCGAAGGAGTAAAGCTAGTCACTTGAAATTTTGCACAAATACTTTTTATTAGCGTAGGTCGGTTGGTATTGTAAATGGGCTATATCGGTCCATGTTTTGATATAAACCGATCTTGGTCTTGACTTCTTGAGCCTCCAGAGTGCGCAATTCTTATCCGATTGGGATGAAATTTTGCACGTGTTTTATTATAATATCTAATAACTTTGCCAAGTATGGTTCAAATCGGTCCATAACCTGATATAGCTGCCATATAAACCGATCTTGGGTCTTGACTTCTTGAGCCTCTAGAGTGCGCAATTCTCATCCGATTGGAATAAAATTTTGCACGACGTGGTTTATTATGATATCCAACAATTGGGCCAAGTATGGTTGAAATCGATCCATAACCTGATATAGCTCTCATATAAACCGATCTTGGGTCTTGACTTCTTGAGCCTCTAGAGGGCGCAATTCTTATCCGATTGGAATGAAATTTTGCACGACGTGTTTTGTTATGATATCAAGTAACTGTGCCAAGTATGGTTCAAATCGGTTCATAACCTGATATAGCTGTCATATAAACCGATCTTGAGTCTTGACTTCTTGAGCCTCTAGAGTGCGCAATTCTTATCCGATTTGAGTGCAACAGTGTGGTTCAAATCGGTTCATAACCTGATATAGCTGTCATATAAACAGATCTGGGGACTTGAATTCTTGAGCCTCTAGAGGTCGCAATTATTATCCGATTTGCCTGAAATTTTGTACTCTCTCATCCTCTCATGACCATCAACATACGTGTTAGTTATGATCTGAATCGGTCTGTAGCTCGATACAGCTCCCATATAAATCGATCTCTCTATTTTACTTCTTGAGCCCCCAAAGGGCGCAATTCTTTTTCGAATTGGCGGACATTTTACACAGGTCTCCAACATATAATTTAATTGTGGTCCAAACCGGACCATATCTTGATATCGCTCTAATAGCAGAGCAAATCTTTTCTTTTATCCTTTTTTTGCCTAAGAAGAGATGCCGGGAAAAGAAGTCGACAAATACGACCCATGGTGGAGGGTATATAAGATTCGGCCCGGAAAAACTTAGAGATTTTACTTGTTTTCAATTTCAATAGGCTTCGTCTCTAGGTCGAAAAACATGTCCATACTAAATTTTAAAACGATCGGATAAAAACTGCGAACTATACTTTGTTTACAAATTAACATGGACAAACGGACAGAAGGACATAGCTAAATCGAATCAGAAAGTGATCTGAGTCGATCGGTATACTTATCAATGGGTCTATCTCTCTTCCTTCTGGGTGTTACAAACTACTTCACTACAGTAGTGGTGTAGGATATAAAAAGGTCATTTGTTAACCGATTCTCCCAAAATTTGGTAGGAAGGGTTTTTTTATGACTCTCGACATTACTGGTGAATTTCATAGAAATCGGCCGATTTTCACTCCTAGAACCATTGCAAGCGCATTTATTAACAAATCTTCCCAAAACTTCGTACAACGCCTTGCTCGACGACTACCACATTATCTGAGAAATTTGGTCGACATGGGTTCAGAATTAGATATAGCACTTATATATATGTTCGTCAGATTTTGGACAATTTGCAATAATGTTGTCATTTGTTAACCGTAGTTATTACAGTTTGAACAAATTTGCTTTCCGAGGTCCATCAAAATTGGTCCTGAATAGGTTATAGCTCCCACATTGTACCCATAGGGCAGGTGTAGGGTATTATACAGTCGGCACCGCCCGATTTTGGCCCTTCCTTACTGGTTTTTATTTCTTGAAATGCATTAAACTTCGCCGAATTTTCGTTTGGACAAGAATAGAATGCAATGCACTGTTTTATATTAAACATACGTGAAAGCCAGTGTGTAAAATGTTGGTGATTATACTCGTACTTCCTCTCTCTCTCTCTGTTTCGTCTGCTTTCTCATCATATCCAGTGCTCTCTTTCTCTCTGGTTTAATGTTTTATATGCAGAATAACAATGTTTAACTTATGCCATGAATTTGTAATTGTTCGTATGGAATAAAGGCTTTTAAATAAAACATACTTACTTCTTCATTCGTATTCGCTTCGTTGCATATGCCTCGAAGGAACAGAGAATAAAACAAAATCTAAAAATATAAACATGTTTATTATGCGAAGGACAAGCTGCATAAATCAAGAATATGGATGATGCCTAAAAACACCTTTAGGAAATAAAATACGATTTGAAATGGTGTAGCGAAGTCTTGACATATACAACGTTTTGGTATTGAGCGTATTGAAATAGTCATCAAAAAGAAAAGCATTTTGTTGATGATGCTGCTGCTGGAATTTCAACAAGGGAAAATAAATATCGTTTTTTGGATGTTATAATAAGAAGTCCACAGGGAATCATAATAAGACTGCTGCATTAATATAAAGTTTTAGACCGATGTGGATCATACTGAATGTAGATAGTGGTTGGAATGGAAAACCATTACAAACAAGTAAGAGCGTGCCAAGTTCGGACGGGACGAATCTTATATACCCTCCACCATGGTCGCATCTGTCGAGTTGGGTTGATCTTGGGTCTTGACTTCTTGATTTGATTGAACTTTTGCACCTGGTGTTTTGATATCACTTCCAACAAATGCGCTTAGTATGATTCAAATCGGTTCATAACCTGATATAGCTGTCATATAAACCGATCGGTGGTCTTGAGATCTTCATCTTTTAGAGGGCACAATTCTCATCCAATTTGGCTGTAATTTTGCACGTTGCGTTTTGGTATAGTTTTCAACAACTGTGCCAAGTGTGATTCAAATCGGTTCATAACCTGATATAGCTACCATATAAACCGATCTTGGATCCTTACTTCTTGAGCCGCTAGAAGGCGCAATTCTCATCCGACTTGGCAGAAATTTTGTTCCACGGCTTCTCCCATAACTTTCATTATACGTGTCCAATATGGTCTGAATCGATCCAAGGCTTGATACAGCTCCCATATAAACCCATCTCCCAATTTGCTTCTTGAGCTCCTACAAGGCGCAATTCTTATCCGAATGAACTAAAATATTACGCAATGACTTCTGCAATGTTCGGTATTCAATTCATTTATGGTCCGACTCAGACTGACTCACGGTCCATGTTTTGATATAGTTGCCATGTAAACCAATCTTAGGTCTTGACCTTTTCAGCTTCTAGAGGGCGCAATTCTTATCCAATGAAATGAAATTGAAATTTTAAATTTCGTTTTGGTATGACATACAACAACTCTTTTAAGTATGGTCTAAATCAGTATATAACCTGATATAGCTGCCATATAAACCCACTTCGCAGTTTGAGCTTTTGAGCCTCTGGAGGGCGCAATTATTACTCTATTTGCCTGAAATTTTGGAGGTTGTGTTTTTATATATAGCTCTCATATATGTATCGCCCGATTTTCACTCCTAGAACCATTGCAAGCGCATTTATTAACAAATCTTCCCAAAACTTTGTACAACGCCTTGCTCGACGACTACCACATTATCTGAGAAATTTGGTCGACATCGGTTCAGAATTAGATATAGCACTTATATATATGTTCGTCAGATTTTGGACAATTTGCAATAATGTTGTCATTTGTTAACCGTAGTTATTACAGTTTGAACACATTTGCTTTCCGAGGTCCATCAAAATTGGTCCTGAATAGGTTATAGGTCCCACATTGTACCCATAGGGCAGGTGTAGGGTATTATACAGTCGGCACCGCCCGATTTTGGCCCTTCCTTACTGGTTTTTATTTCTTGAAATGCATTAAACTGTTGTAATACCCACCACCGAAGGATGGGGTATATTCATTTTGTCATTCCGTTTGCAACACATCGAAATATCCATTTCCAACCCTATAAAATATATATATTCATGATTAGTGTAAAAATCTAAGACGATCTAGCCATGTCCGTTCGTCTGCCCGTCTGTCTGTTGAAATCACACTACAGCCTTTAAAAATAGAGATATTGAGCTGAAGCTTTGCGCATATTCTTTTTTTTTTTGTCGATGGGCAAGTTAAGTTCAAAGATGGACTATTTCGGACTAACATCTTGATATAGCCCCCATATAGACCGATCCACCGATTTAGGGACTTAGGCCAATAAAAGCCAAATTTATTATCCGTAAATAATAAAATTCTAAGACGATCCGTCTGTTGTAATCACTCTAGAGCCATCGAAAATTGAGATATTGAGCTGAAATTTGGCACAGATACGTCCTTTTGATGCACGCTAGTTAAGTTCTTGAACGGCCAAAAGCGGACCATATTTGGATATAGCTGCCAATTTTCCGATAAAGGGTCTATTGCCCATAAAAACTTTATTTTCATCCGATTTCGCTGAAATTTGAAACAGTGAGTAGTTTAAGGCTTCCCGACAACTGACCCAAATATAGTTCAGATCGGACTATATTTAGATATAGCTACCATATCGACCGGTCGCACTATAAAAGGTCTGAAGACCATAAAAGCTTTATTTATTACCCAATTTCGCTGAAATTTGCAACAATGCGTTTTTTAAGACTCCCTAAATCTGACCTAAACATGGTTTAGATCAGACTATATCGAGATATAGCTGGCATATAAACCGATGTCCCGATTAAGAGTCTGAAGCCCATAAAAGCTTTGTTTTTTACCCGATTTCGCTGAAATTTGAAACAGTAAGTAAATAGTTTTTGGACACCCGCCATCTGAACTTAATATGGTAAAGTTCGGACTGAATTTAGATATAGCTGTTATATAGACCCATATGCCGATTAAGGGTCTTGAAGCTCATGACTTTATTTATTACCCAATTTTGTTAACATTTGAAATACAAAATTTAAAAGGGCATAATATTTATTAGACCACTCAATATCCGTGCCGAATTTGGGTGCATAAGTTATCTAATTTTCATCGGAATGTGACGAAGGAGAGTTAACATTTATACCCAATGCAATACCTTTTGGGGTAACGGGGGAAAGTCCGCCCCCTTCCAATATCAACAAATTGTAGAGCCTATTCATCCTTCCTGACCATATTTGTAATTTACTCCCGAATACCCTTCATTCGAGTCCCATATTGTCATTATATTCCCATAAACCTATTGCAGGGGGTTTTGGGTTCGGGGTGGCCCCCCAGTTAAAAAATTCGTAGTCCACTTCTAAATACCTACCATTTGAGTCCCATATTGTCCCGACCGGTTCAATTTAATTTTCGGGTCGTAGATTTGAAATGAGGGGAAGGGTCCGCCCTTCTTCCGGTATGAAAATAAAATAGCCTATTGTTCCTTCTAAACTACTCCATAATCTGTAAAAATTTCAAGAAATTCGATTTAGCCGTTTAAGAGTCTATACGGAACAAACAAATTTACAGACCCACAAACAAACACAAATTCATTTTTGTAGTCTCCATCCTACGATGGGGGTATATTAATTTCATCATTCCGTTTGTAACTTTGTAAGATTCTTGACATTTTAAGTCGATATTGCCATGTCCATGCTCGCTTCTCTTTCCGGAAAATTATTTTCTTATATATTCTTTACATCTCTGGAAAATTCTTCAATTTAATTAAAATCCATTCAGCCATTTGGCCGTAATGTATACCACAAGATCGCCTTTATAAAACCCTTGGCCGACAAAAACAAATACTAATCACCGAAAAATGCTATATTGTTTTTTAAATATTCCCCCTTAAGATCTATACACTTTTTGCATGCGTTTGACCCAATCGTCAAAGCACTTTGCCACTCTGATTGACCTATCTCCAAAACATGCAATCTGAACGCATCATCCGCTTCTTCAGGTGTCAAAAAACGTTGACCTCTCATTTTTATACCCTCAGTATACCCCCCATAGGATGGGGGGTATACTAATTTCGTCATTCTGTTTGTAACTACTCGAAATATTTGTCTGAGACCCCATAAAGTATATATATTCTTGATCGTCGCGACATTTTATGTCGATCTAGCCATGTCCGTCCGTCTGTCTGTCGAAAGCACGCTAACTTTTAAAGGAGTAAAGCTAGCCCTTTGAAATTTTGCACAAGTACTTCTTATAAGTGTACGTCAGTTGGGATTGTAGATGAGCTATATCGGTCCACGTTTTGATATAGCTGCCATATAAACCTATCTGGGATCTTGACTTCTTGAGCGTCCAGAGGGCACAATTCGTATCCGATTTGGCTGAAATTTTGCATGAGGTGTTTTATTATGACTTCCAACAACTCTGTTAAGAATAGTTCAAATCGGTCCATAACCTGATATAGCTGTCATATAAGCCGATCTGGGGTCTTGACTTCTTAAGCCACTAGAGGACGCAATTACTATCCGATTAAGCTGAAATTTTGCATCAGGTGTTTTATTATAACTATGAACAACTGTGCCACTAATAGCTGAAATCGATCCATAACCTGATATAGCTGCCATATAAACCGATATGAGATCTTGACTTCTTGAGCCTCTAATACAGCTCCCCTATAAACCGATCTCCCTATTTTACTTCTTTAATCCCTAAAATGCGTAATTCTTACTAGATTTGGCTGAAATTTTACATAATGAATTCTACTATGTTCTCCAATATTCAGTTCAATTATGGTCTGAAATGAACCATAACTTGATATTGTTCCAATAACATAGCAATTCTTTTCTTTTATCCTTTGTTTGTTTAAAAAGAGATACCGTGGCGACAGCTCGGCAAATGCGATCCATGGTAGAGGGTATAAAAGATTAGGCCCGGCTTAGCACGCCCGACTTAGCACGCTATTACTTGTTTTAGTATAGAAATCACCAAATAAAACAAGACATTAAAAAGGATTCCTAAGAATTTTGAGAAATTTTTTCGTTTGGTTTTTGGGATATAACAAATTGTCGACTTTCGACAAGCGCATTTTCCCCCAAAACATGACGGGAAAAATTCTTGTAGCTGGTTTCAGTCGTCCACTTTACCCCAAACCAAATTTAATTACGAAACCTTTTTCATAATTCGAGCTAGCATTTTTCTCTATTTGGCAGCTCTATCCTTGGGTATTTTTCGTCGTTAATGGGTTAGTGCAATATTTTTTATAGACCGAATCGCAATGCAATTTTTTTAAGAGATATAGTTTTTGTGATTGTTTTAAATAAAAAGTTGTTAAAAGTTTCTTTACGTCAAACTTCATGGAATTTTCTTAAAACATGTAAAAGCGTGCTAAGTTCGGCCGGGCCGAATCTTATATACCCTCCACCATGGAACTCATTTGTCGAGTTCTTTTCCCGGCATCTTTTCTTAGGCAAAAAGGGATATAAGAAAAGATTTGCTCTGCTATTAGAGCGATATCAAGATATGGTCCGGTTTGGACCACAATTAAATTATATGATTTACTAGCTGAACCGAGCCCGCTCCGCTGCGCCTTCTTTTACTTTATATGGAACAAAAGTTTCCTCGGAATATTTATTTTCGAAGATCTTTTAGTGAAATGCCATGCTAACTTGACTAACAGTTTAACAATGTAAGTGCCTTTATCTGAATCCCATATGATCTTTATTGGTCTAGAATTTAAGTTTGGATGTAAGGTGTACTCCATTCTAAAAATACTTCATTTCAGCCCGATATTCTCATGAAGTCTGATTTAGTGGTGTTTTCGGGGGAGAAGTGGTCCCCCAGATACTTGGTCCTGAAAAAACATCAGCATCGTGCTCTTCTCCCAAATACCATTTATTAAAATCCCATATTGCCATTGTCTTAAGAGCAGTTTACAGGATGAGGCGTCCCCCAAATACATGGCCACAAAATAGGTTATCAAATTCGTTTTCTAATCTCAAATATCTTTCATTTGAGCCACATATTGTCATGGTCGAAAAATGTTTTTCCTTTGGGGGTGTTTTGGGAAAGGGGTGATGCCCTAAATACATGGTCCTACATTTGGATATCAAATTCGTATTCTACTCCCAAATACCTTGATTTGAGCCTTATATTGCGATGGTCACTAAAAAATTGTTGTTTGTGGGGTATTTTCGGAAAGCAGTAGACCACCAGAAAATTGGTCCTGAAAATGGGTATCAATTCTTGCTCTACCCCCCAATGCCTTTCATTTAAGCTCCACATTGACATGGTCAGTAAATATGTACGATTTAGGGGTGTTTTGGGGATTAGAGTGGTCCCCCAAACACTATGCCCGGAAAATGTATCAGCAACGTGCTCTATTCTCATATGTCTATATATCATTTATTTGAACCCCATACTGACATTGCCCTCAAAATTGGAATTCGTTTTTATACCCTCCACCATAAGATGGGGGTATACTAATTTCGTCATTCTGTTTGTAACTACTCGAAATATTCGTCTGAGACACCATAAAGTATATATATTCTTGATTGTCGCGACATTTTATGTCGATCTAACCATATCCGTCCGTCTGTCCGTCCGTCCGTCCGTCCGTCTGTCTGTCGAAAGCACGCTAACTTCCGAAGGAGTAAAGCTAGCCACTCGAAATTTTGCACAAATACTTTTTATTAGTGTAGTTTGGTTGGTTTTGTAAATGGGCCATATCATGTTTTGATATAGCTGCCATATAAACCGATCTTGGGTATTGACTTCTTGAACCTCTAGAGTGCGCAATTCTTATTCGATTGCAATGAAATTTTGCACGACATGTTTTGTTATGATATCCAACAACTGTTCCAAGTATGGTTCAAATCGGTCCATAACCTGATATAGCTGTCATATAAACCGATCTTCGGTCTTGATTTCTTGAGCCTCTAGAGGGCGCAATTTTTTTCCGATTTGAATGAATTTTTGGCACGAGGTGTTTTGTTATCCAACAACTGTGCCAAGTATGGTTTAAATCGGTCCATAACTTGATATAGCTGCCATATAAACCGATCTTGGGTCTTGACTTCTTGAGCCCCTAGAGTGCGCAATTCTTATCCGATTGGAATGAAATTTCGCACGACGTGTTTTGTCATGATATCCAACAACTGTGCCAAGAATGGTTTAAATCGGTCAATAACCTGATATAGCTGTCATATAAACCGATCTTGAGTCTTGACTTCTTGAGCCTCTAGAGTGCGCAATTCTTATCCGATTGGAATGAAATTTTGCACGACGTGTTGTGTTATGATCCAACAACAACAAACTGTGCCAATTATGGTTCAAATCGGTTAATAACCTGATATAGCTGTCATATAAACAGATCTGGGGACTTGACTTCTTGAGCTTCTAGAGGGCGCAATTCCTATCCGATTTGCTTGAAATTTTGCATGACGTATTTTATTCTTTCTTTCAACAACTGTGTCAAATAATGTTCAAATCGGTTCATAACCTGATATAGCTGCCATAAAAACCGATCTGGGATCTTTACTTCTTGAGCCTCTAGAGATCGCAATTATTATCCGATTTGCTGAAGTTTTGTACTACGGTTTCTCTTATTACCATCAACATTCGTGTTTATTATGGTCTGAATCGGTCTATAGCCCGATACAGCTCCCATATAAATCGATTTCTCTATTTTACTTTTTGAGACTCCAAAGGGCTTAATTCTTATTCGAATTCTTGACATTTTACACAGGTCTCCAACATGTAATTTAATTGTGGTCCAAACCGGACCATATCTTGATATCGCTCTAATAGCAGAGCAAATCTTTTCTTATATACTTTTTTGCCTAAGAAGAGATGCCGGGAAGTGGTGGAGGGTATATAAGATTCGGCCCGGCCGAACTTAGCACGCTTTTACTTGTTTAATCTCATATAAACTCCTTATTACAAAAGTCAGGAAATATGTCCGGTTTGGGGTATTGGCCCTAAAAACTATGAATATTTAGTTCCCCTCTCTTTAAGACCCAAATTGTCTTGGTAAGCAAAGACGTCCTATTTGGAGGTTGTTATGGTGGTGGGACGTCCGTTAGACAGTTGGTCCCAAACGTTGATATCAGATACGTGGTCTACTCCCACATACGTTTAATTTGAGCCCCATATTTCAATAGTCGGCAAACATGACGGGCTTGGGGGGTGTTTTGGGGGATGGGCAGCCACTTAGTGAGTTGTCCTTGAAAATATATATCGGATTCGTGTTCCACTTTAAAAACCCTCTTATTTGAGCCTCATAATGCAATAATCAGAAAGCACTTACTATTTGGGTGGTGTTGTGGGGGTGGCATGGCCCCGTCGACACGTTTCCCGAATATTGATATCAAATTCGTTCTTTACTCCCAAAGACCTTTCATTTAAGCCCCATATTGCTATGGTCGTAAATTCTTGCCCTTTGGGGGATGTTTTTGGTGAGAGGCGGTCCCCCAAACACTTGGTCCCATATTTGGATATCAGATTCGAATTCTTCTTTCAAATACCTTTTATTTAAGCCCCATATTGCCATGGTCAGTAAATAAGTCCTGTTTGGGGGGGTGTTTTGGGAAAGGGTGGATCCCCAGAAACGTGGTCCCAAATTTGGATATCAGATTCGCATTCTACTCGCAAATACCTTTAATTTGAGTCTAATATTGCCATGGTCGGTAAGTATGTCCGATATAGTGGAGTTTTGGGGCTTGGGGTGGTCCCCCTAACACTTGATGCGACAATTGGATATCAGATACATTTTCTTATCCTAAATACCTTTCATTTGAGTCCCATATTGTCGTGATTGGTCTAAATATATGTTTGGTAGGTTTTAGGGTGGGGCAGCCCCCATCCGTCCACCCTTCAGTCTATAAGGAACACACAAACAAACACACATTGATTTTTATATATAAAAGATTACGTTTGCCGCTAGGTCAATTATGGGGCAAAGAAAGAAAAAAAAAATACAACTGCAATAACGTAGAAATCTCCTAGTCTCTCCGATTTTATCTACAATAAGTTAGAAATACTTTATGACTTTTAAAGGCATGATGGAAATTATAAGCATTTACGACAATAGTTGGATGCAATTTTCACTGGATATCTTTTCCATCAAAAACGGATTTTCAATTGTTTTTAATTAAGTTTGAAGAAAATATTAGCGACATCATTTAAGCAGAATGTAGTTGTTTCATGGTAAAAATTTGTTAAAATTAATATTTAACGATTATTGTTGCTGCATGTTTTCAGTTTGTTTGCGTAAATTTTTATGGAAATAAAAGTAATTTTTTTCCAAACCAACCAATAGAACCAATAAAACGACACAAACAATAACCGGTTGAAAATATAAAACTAGTTTGAGAGCAAAAATGTGCGCAAATTAAAAAATTTCATTAAAATAATAAACTATCACTATAAAACTGAGATATTCGCAAAGACAACCACACTTTAAAGTCTTTGAAAGCTTATGACCGGCCTATAAATAGTGTGTTGGCAATCAGTGCAAAATTCAGCTTTGATTTCATGACCTAATGTTACCGCCGTTGGGTCAGTTCCTGAACTCAATAGGGACCATAATTTTCAAAAAAAAATTGTTTGGGGCATCTTTACCAAGTTCACAGAAGAAGAATTATTTTAACAATTTTCGATTTTGAAAAATTGTGGTGTGGGCCCCCCCAAAATGAAGTCCTGGCTCCCACATAAATCTCTAGTATACTCGGTGCCCGACATTTGCCTTTCCTTTTTGGCTTAGAAATGTTTCTGTGATATCATACTATTAGTCTGCTTCAATGAATTAACTGGGCAATAAATTAACAAAATGATGCAACTTTCTGACTACTAAAAAATTTTCAACATATTTTGAAAGATGTAGAGTCACTTGAAAGTATTAGCATTATATTGTGTTTTCCTTACTTTCCCTGTCATACTCGTACACCCTTATCATTCTATGGCACTAATAGTTGCCTTATTTGAAGGACTTGATTAAATCTGATAAAAATATTAATTCAAACCACAGACTTGCAAATTTACTTCTACACACCCACATAGGGATTTGCGCAACTAGAAAGTTTGCTTGGAGATTTGGTCCTACAATGAAACCACAAAATGAAGATTGTGCTGTCAAGTTAAGAAAGTTTTCGATATAGATGTGTATGTAAAAAAAAATGTTGTGGCTTTATTGGTGTTTTGAGGTAAATTTAATTAACTCTTCGATAAGATTTCTTTGGAAAAATCTCGCAGACCAAAAGGCAAATCTTTTCCAACATTAACTTATATAATCGTCATTATAATTTAACTTTGTCGTGCTAGTTTGGTTTGTTTGAAAGTTTTATATGGAAGAAATATACTATTGAGTGATGAGTGGATAGAGTGCAGCCCAGAGAAATCAATAAGCAATTGGTTGGAGGGAAGGAACTTGTTCAATACAATTAGAGGAGAAGCCAGATTTAATCTCGAAAACATTTCTGAAAGAGCCGGGCTGAAAATCCATTTTTCTAAAATTTACACTTGACTTTTTTTAACCTATTATAATTGCACTTATTGGCTTACTACCACTAGTTAAGGAGGAGCGGCAAACTTCTGACATATCAATGGGTGTTGTCTGATTCAAGTTTTTTGCTAAGCCTTTTTAAAGCCTTTTTATAGCAATGCGACAACTTTTTGGGAGGAAGTTTTTACACGGCATTGTACCTCACAAATGTTGCCAGTATTAGGAAGGGATAACCACAGCTGACAATTTTTTTGAATGTTCTCGCCAGGATTCGAACCCAGGTGTTCAGCGTCATAGGCGGACATGCTAACTTCTGCGCTACGGTAGCCTCCAGTAGTTAGTCGCAGAAATACGCCTGTTCTTAGTTGAAAAGTTGTTCTTAACTGAACATTGGGGCGATAGAATTGATTGACGGGATAAACACCACTGGACAATTTTTAGATGTATGTTAAACAAGGAGTTCGACACGTTTACCAATACAGGTGCAATAGCCGCTATGACTCTAATAGCCATGACAAGTACGATCTATATCAATAACTTTATATAGCTCATATATATTTGAAAAAGTAGTTCAAAGAACTTGACAATTCCAATAATGGTGGAGGGTTTACAAGACTCGGCCCGTCCGAACCTAACACGATTTTAGTGGTTTAAGCTAATATACCTTTCTTTTCGGATAAATTGTCATAGATACAGGATGTGCGCTTTTGGGTGATCTCACAAACAGACATACATATGTATAAAAGCAAATTTGTTTCACATTAAGTATTTACAGTGAACTACAGCAGCTAAGCGAACAAAACATAAAACTCCCTCAACTTTGTATCCCTCCACCATTTGATGGCGGTTTACTAATTTCGTCATTCCATTTCGTCATTCCATTTTTAGTACATCGAAATATTCGTCTAAGACCCTACAAAGTATATATATTCTAATAGATCATCATGATATTTTAAGTCCATCTATATATTTAAGTCCATCGATGCGATGGAGTAACGCTAGACGCTTGAAATTTGGACAAATAATTCTTATTAGTGTTGGTCAGTTGGAATCTTAAATCGGCCATATCGCTCCATGTTTTGAGATAGCTGCTATGTAAACCGATCTTGGACCTTGACTTGAAATGAAATTTTGCACGACGTGTTTTGTTATGATATCCAACAACTGTGCCAAGTATGGTTCAAATCGGTTCATAACCTGATATAGCTGTCATATAAACAGATCTAGGCACTTGACTTCTTGAGCTTCAAGAGGTCGCAATTCTCATCCGATTTGGCTGAACTTTTGCATGACGTATTTTATTCTTTCTTTCAACAACTGTGTCAAATAAGGTTCAAATCGGTCCATAATCTGATATAGCTGTCATATAAACCGATCTGGGATCTTGACTTCCTGAGCCTCTAGAGGTCGCAATTATTATCCGATTTGCCTGAAATTTTGTACGACGGATCCTCTCATGACCATCAACATACGTGCTTATTATGGTTTGAATCGGTCTATAGCCCGATACAGCTCCCATATAATTCGATCTCTCTATTTTACTTCTTGAGCCCCCACAGGGCTCAATTCTTATTCGAATTGGCGGACATTTTACACAGGTCTCCACCATATAATTTAATTGTGGTCCAAACCGGACTATATCGTGATATCGCTCTAATAGCGGAGCAAATCTTTTCTTATATCCTTTTTTGCCTAAGAAGAGATGCCGGGAAAAGAACTCGACAAATACGATCCATGGTGGAGGGTATATTAGATTCGGCCCGGCCAAACTTAGCACGCTCTTACTTGTTTTGGATGTTCTCGCCAGGATTGTTGTTGTTGTTCTTAACTGAACACTGGGGTGATAGCATTGATTGATGGGATAAACACCACTGAACAATTTTTAGATGTACTGTCCATGATATTAAACAAGGAGTTCAACACGTCTACCAATACAGGTGCAATGGCCGCTATGACGCTAAAAACCATGACAAGTTCGATCTATATCAATAACTTTATATAGTTCATATATATTTGAAAAAGTAGTTCAAAGAACTTGACAATTCCAATAATGGTGGAGGGTATACAAGATTCGGCCCGTCCGAACTTAGCACGCTTTTAGTTGTTTAAGATAATATACCTTTCTTTTCGGATAAATTGTCATAGATACAGGATGTGCGCTTTTGTGTGATCATACAAACAGACATACATATGTATAAAAGCAAATGTGTTTCACATTAAGTATTCACAGTAAACTACAGCAACTAAGCGAACAAAACATATCGGTTGATAACCTGATATAGCTGCCATATAAACCGATCTGAGATCTTGACTTCTTGATTCTTTAGAAGGCACAATTAATGTCTAATTGGCTGAAATTTTGCGTAGCCTTTTTCTTGTCTCGCAACAGTTTTGTCAAGTATGATTTAAATCGGTTTATAACCTGATATAGCTCCCAAATTTTGTACAACGACTTCTCCTATAATAATTATCTCTTCCTTTAATAAGTATCTTCTCATCGGAAATAAGTATGGTCTGAATCGGTTCATAAACTGATATGGCTCCAATAGCATGACAATTTACATCCATTATCGTTTGTTTGCCTATAAAAAGATATCGGGCAAAGAACTTGACAAATGCGATCCATAATGGAGGGTACATGAATTTGACCCGGCCGAACTTACACGCTTTTAAATGTTGAATCTTAAGCTTTTAAATATTGCACAATTTGTTGGAGGACTAAAGTATATCTATCTATCTTTCTACGTATATAAAAATGAAATTTTGAAATTTGCACAGATCGGAACTTAAATGAAAGGTATTTAAGAGTAGAGTACGAATTTCATCTTAAAAATTGGGTCCAAGTGATTGGGGGGTTGCGCGACCCCAAAACCCCCCAAATTAGATTTATTGGACGATTATGACAATTTGGGGCTCGAATGAAACCTGTTCGTGATTAGATTACGAATATGGTAAGGAAATAGGTATAGGCTATATAATTGATATTGTTGATATTGGGACAATACGGAACATTGGACGAATATCTCAATATAGGATTCACATGAAAGGTATTCAAGAGTAGACTCCGAATATGACATGAAAAACAAGTAAAAGCGTGCTAAGTTCGGCCGGGCCGAATATTACATACCCTCCACCAGGATCGCATTTGTCGAGTTTTTTTCCCGGCATCCCTTCTTAGGCAAAACAGGATATAAGGAAAGATTTGCTTTGCTATTAGAGCGATATCAAGATATGGTCCGGTTTGGAACACAATTAAATTATATGTTGGAGACCTGTGTAAATTTCAGCCAATTCGAATAAGAATTGCGCCTTTTGAGGACTGAAGAAGTAAAATAGATAGATCGATTTATATGGGAGCCGTATCGGGCTAAAGACCGATTCAGACCATAATAAACACGTATGTTGATGGTCATGAGAGAATCCGTCGTACAAATTTTAGGCATATCGGATAATAATTGCGATCTCTAGGGGTCAAGAAGTCAAGATCCCAGATCGGTTTATATGGCAGCTATATCAGGTTATGGACCGATTTGAACCTTATTTGACACAGTTGTTGAAAGTAAGAATAAAATACGTCATGCAAAATTTCAGCCAAATCGGATAGGAATTGGGCCATCTAGAAGCTCAAGAAGTCAAATCCCCAGATCTGTTTATATGACAGCTACATCAGGTTATGAACCGATTTAAACCATACTTGACACAATTATAGAATATCATAAA
Organism: Stomoxys calcitrans; assembly: GCF_963082655.1. NCBI lineage: Eukaryota > Metazoa > Arthropoda > Insecta > Diptera > Muscidae > Stomoxys > Stomoxys calcitrans. The sequence continues at coordinate 133,650,980 of NC_081554.1, read as the reverse complement.
GAAACACGTAGTATAAAATTTCATTCTAATCCGATAAGAATTGCGCACTCTAGAGGCTGAAGAATTCAAGACCCAAGATCTGTTTATATGGCAGCTATATCAAAATATGGCCCGTTTACAATACTAACCAACCTACACTAATAAGAAGTATATGTGCAAAATTTCAAGCGGCTAGCTTTACTCCTTCGGAAGTTAGCGTGCTTTCGACAGACAGACGTACGGTCGGACGGACGAACAGACGGACGGACATGGCTAGATCGACATAAAATGTCGCGACGATCAAGAATATATATACTTTATGGGGTCTCAGACGAATATTTCGAGTAGTTACAAACAGAATGACGAAATTAGTATACCCCCCATCTTAAGGTGGAGGGTAGAATAAGGTCCATGTAATTGATGGTCGCCCCATCCCCGATAAGCCCCTCAAATGGGAATATTGCTCGACATAGCTTGATGAAACTCAAATGAAAGGCATTTGAGAGCAGATTAGGGATATGACATTAAACTTTGTGTCCAAGAATTTTGGTGGTGCTTTACCTCCTAAAATCGCCTCCAATAGGTTATCTGACCCATTGAAACAATGGGGAATCAAGTGATAGATTTTTTTGGGTAGAGTGCAGATGGGGTTCGGCGCACATCCCTCCTATAGACGCCAAACCGATTTATACAACAATAATGACAACATTGTTTTAATTATAGGTTTAAGGTTGTGGACTGCGTATCTGATATCTTCATCATACCCTACACCACTACTGTGGAACAAGGTATTATAACTTAATGATTTAGTTTTTAACACCCAAAAGGAAGAGAGATAGACCCATTGATAAGTATACCGATTTGTGTCGTAATTTTCATCTAATCGTCTTCAAATTTGGTATGGGCATGTTTTTCGGCCTAGAGACGAAACCTATTGAAATTGGAAAAAATCGGTTCAGATTTGGATAAGCTCCCATATATATATTCGTCCGATTTGCAATAAAATGGTTTTTTGTTAACCGATTCTTTCGAAATTGGCAGGAAGGATTTTCTCATGACTCCCGATACTACAGGTAAATTTCATAAAAATCGGTTCAGATTTGGATATAGCTCCCATTTATATGTTCGTCCGATTTGCAGTAATAATGAAATAAAATGGTCATTTGTTAACCAATTCTTTTGAAATTTGTTGGAAATGATTTTCTGTTGACGGTTGAGATTTAGATATATCTCTCATATATATATCGGCCGATTTTCACTTCTAGAGCCATTGTAATCGCATTTTTGACCAATCTTACCAAAATTTTGCACAACGCTTTTATCGACGAGAAGTTTGCTCGAAATCGGTGTAGAATAAGATAAAGCTCCCATATATATGTTCGTAAAATTTTGGGTAATTTGAAATAATGTTCTCATTTGTGAACGGTAGTTATTATAGTTTGAACATATTTGCTCGAACTGTTTGATACGGACCCATCTGAAAACATCCGGCGAGGTCCATCAAAATTATTTCAGAATTAGACATAGCTCCCACTTTGTACCTATAGTTCTCTTCATATATCCAGCGTATCAATCATAATGACCTAATGATTTAGGGGGGACACAAGTAAATGTAGGCCGCCATATCCTCAAAATTATGACGTTCAGCGCGATATCAGGAGTTGCAAACATTAACGTTAAGGTTGCAACCATTTTTAGCTCATCGATATACTAGACCAACAGACGTGCCGCTGGGCATCACTGTTTTGTTCAAAAGTTTTACATTGTTTAATAGTAAGAACTATTGCCACCGAACCAATATATATTTAGAACGGCAAGTAAGTTCTTTACCACAGAAAATCGTTTAAAATTTGATTCGATTTAAAAAAAGACTGAATTATGACTATTTAATAGGTAGTCATATATTCAATTATAGACAACCACCACATTCGAAAGCACGCTAAACTTCGAAGGAGTAAAGCTAGCCATTTGATATTTTGCGCAAATACTTCTTATTAGTGTAGTTCGGCTGGGATTGTAAATGGGCCGATTATGTGCATGTTTTGATATAGGTGCCATATAAACCGATCTCGGGTCTTGAATTGCGCCTTTAGAGGGCGCAATTCTTGTCCGATTTGCACGTGGTGTTTTGGTATCATTTCCATGGTATCAGCGGTCTATGTTTTGATATAGCTGCGATATAAACCGATCTTGGGTCTTGAATTCTTGAGCCTCTAGAGGGCGCAATTCTCGTCCGATTTGACTAATTTTCATTCAACGACTGTGCTAAGTATGGCGTAAATCGGTACATAACCTGATATAGCTGCCATATAAACCGATCTGGAATCTGGACATCTTCAGCTTTTAGAGAGCGAAATTCTTATCCGATTTGGCTGTAATTATACCCTCCACCATAAGATGGGGGGTATACTAATTTCGTCATTCTGTTTGTAACTACTCGAAATATTCTTCTGAGAACCCATAAAGTATATATATTCTTGATCGTCGTGACATTTTATGTCGATCTAGCCATGTCCGTCAGTCTGTCCGTCCGTCCGTCCGTCTGTCCGTCCGTCCGTCTGTCTGTCGAAAGCACGCTAACTTCCGAAAGAGTAAAGCTAGCCGCTTGAAATTTTGCACAAATACTTCTTATTAGTGTAGGTCGGTTGGTATTGTAAATGGGCCATATCGGTCCATGTTCTGATATAGCTGTCATATAAACCGATCTTGGGTCTTGACTTCTTGAGCCTCTAGAGTGCGCAATTCTTATCCGATTTGAATGAATTTTGCACGACGTGTTTTGTTATGATATCCAACAACAGTGCCAAGTATGGTTCAAATCGGTTCATAACCTGATATAGCTGTCATATAAACCGATCTGGGATCCTGACTTCTTGAGCCTGTAGAGGTCGCAATTATTATCAGATTTGCCTGAAGTTTTGTATGACGGATTCTCTCATGACCATCAACATACGTGTTTATTATGGTCTGAATCGGTCTATAGCTCGATACAGCTCTCATATAAATCGATCTCTCTGTTTTACTTCTTGAGCCCCCAAAGGGCGCAATTCTTATTCGAATTGGCTGACATTTTACACAGGTCTCCAACACATAATTTAATTGTGGTCCAAACCGGACAATATCTTGATATCGCTCTAATAGCAGAGCAAATCTTTTCTTATATCATTTTTTGCCTAAGAAGAGATGCCGGGAGAAGAACTCGACAAATGCGATCTATGGTGGAGGGTATGTAATATTCGGCCCGGCCGAACTTAGCACGCTTTTACTTGTTTTGCATATGGTTTTGGTATCACTTCCAACAACTGTGCTAAGTACGATTCAAATCGGTTCATAATCTGGTATAGCTGCCATATAAACCGATCTTGGATCATGGCTTCTTGAGTAGCTAGAAGGCGCAATTATCATCCGATTTGTCTGAAATTTTGCATGAAGTGTTTTGTTATGACCTCCAATAACTTTGCCAAGTATGGCGCAAGTCAGTACTTAACCTGATATAGCTGTCATATAAACCGATCTGGGATCTTGACTTCTTGAGCCTCTGGAGGGCATAATTCTCATCCGATTTGGCTGAAATTTTGTACAACGGCTTCTCTCATGACCTTCAACATTCGTGTCTAAAATGATCTGAATCTATCTATATCTTTATACAGCTCCCATATAAACCGATCTCCCGATTTCGATTTTTGAGCCCCTACAAGGCGCAAAGCTTATCCGAATGGACTGAAATACACAAACCACTATGACTTCTACAATGTTCAGCATTCAATTCATTTATGGTCCGAATCGGACTATAATCCAATCCAATAGCATAACATTTCATATATAATATACTTTGTTTGCCTAAAAAGAGATACCGCGCAAAGAACTGGACAAATGCTATCCATGGTGGAGGGTATATAAGATTCGGCCCAGCCGAAATTAGGGTACTTACTTGCTGTTTGTTGTTCTCTGATTGTGTGTTTCATATAGGCTCAAAAACGGCTGAATCGATTTTCTTGAAATTTTCACAGATAGTACATTATGGACCCGTGGTGAATACAGGGTACTTAATTTTTTGAGTTCGTGCAGATGGGTATACCAGATCTTGTTGATGGGTAGATCAATTTTGTTTGCTCACTTACAGCAACCAAAAAACAAAAATTTGGTACCAAAATCTGGGTTGGGGTGCCTATGAGGGCCGCACAACCCCAAAACCCTCCAAACGGAGTTTTAGACCAACCAATCACTACAATATGGGAATTAAAATAAATGTATTTGAGAGTAGAAATGAATAGTGTCGTGGGCTAGATCGATGTAAAATGTCATGACGATCAAGAATATATATACTTTATAGGGTCTGAGACGAATATTTCGAGGAGTTACAATCAGAATGAAGAAATTAGTATACCTATGGTGGAGGGTATAAAAATCCATAGGAAAATTTAAATATATTTTCAACTGAAATTAGGCATGAATTTCCAAATGTAGAGTACTTCTTTCCATGGGCGCAGCAGAGCGGGCCGGTCTCAGCTAGTCTTCTTATATATAACAAGTAAAAAAGTGCTAAGCTCGGCCGGGCCGAATCTTGAAACCCTCCCCCGTGGATTCTGCTGAAATATGGGGGCTATATCTAGATAGACTGATTTGGACTATACTTAGCACAGTTGTTGAGAGTCATAACAGAACACTATGTACAAAATTTTAGCCAAATCTGAAAAAAATTGAGGCAAAACGGAACACTATGTGCAAAATTTCAGCCAAATTGGATGAAAATTGAGGCTTCGAGGGGTTCAAGACTTCAAATCGGGAGATCGATTTATATGGGAGCTATATCAGGTTAAAGACCGATTCGGACCGTACTCAGTACAGTTTTTGGAAGTTATAACAGAACACTTTGTGAAAAATTTCAGCCAAATCTGATGAAAATTGAGGCTTCCAGGGGCTCAAGAAGTCAAATCGGGAGATCGGCTTTTATGGGAGCTATGTCAGGTTATTGACCGATTTAGACCATACTTGGCACAGTTGTTGGAAGTTATAATAGAACACTATGAGCAAAACTTCAGCCTAATCGGACAAAAATTGCAGCTTCCAGGGGCTCAAGAAGTTATATCGGGAGATCGGTTTTGGTATCCAAATATCGGATGGGGTACCTAGGCGGACCGCCCCAACCGCAACACCTACCAAATATATATAACAGACCAATCACGACTATATGGGACTCAAATAAAAAGTATTTAATATTAGAAAACATATCTGATATCCAATTGCAAAAATTGCAGCTTCCAGGGGCTCAAGAAGTTATATCGGGAGATCGGTTTATATGGCAGCTATATCCAAATCTGACGATATGGCCCATTCGCAATCCCCAACGGTCTACATCAATATTAAGTATCGGTGCAAAATTTCAAGCGGCTAGCTTTACACGTCCGACCGCTATCGTGATTTCTATAGACGGACGGACGGACCGACATGGCTAGTTCGACTCAGATTGTCGAGAATATCAAGAATTTTAAAGTAAGCTAAAAACAAAAATTTGGTATCCAAATATCGGATGGGGTACCTAGGCGGACCGCCCCAACCGCAACACCTACCAAATATATATAATAGACCAATCACGACTATATGGGACTCAAATAAAAAGTATTTAATATTAGAAAGCATATCTGATATCCAATTGCCGGAACAAATGTTTGGGGGAACACCCCAAAACATCTCTACATCGGACATATTTAACGAACATGACAATATGGGACTCAAATAAAAAGTATTTGCGAGTAGAATACAAATCTGATATCCAAATGTGGGATCAACTTTTTGGGGGACCACCTCTTTCCCAAAACACCTCACACAGGACTTGTTCACTGCCAATATGGGTCTTATATAAAAAATGAAAGGTATTTGGGAGTAGATCACGAATCTGATATCAACATTCGGTATCAACTGTCTTGGGGACGACCCAACCCCTAAATAAGACGTATTAGCTCGCCAAGGCAATTTGGGTCTTCAAGATAGTAGAGCTCGATACTGATAGCTTTTAGGGTCCATACCCCAAACCGGACATATTTGCTGACTTTTGCATAAGGTGTTTCAATGAAAGGTATTCGGGAGTTGAATACGAATTTGATATCTAAATGTAAAACCATGTATTTAGGGCATCACCCCTTCCCCAGAACATACCCCAAAGGGTAAAAATTTTTCGAATATGCCAAAATATGGCTCAAATGAAAGGTATTTGAGATTAAAACCATGTATTTAGGGCATCACCCCTTCCCCAGAACATACCCCAAAGGGTAAAAATTTTTCGAACATTACAAAATATGGCTCAAATGAAAGGTATTTGAGATTAGAAAACGAATTTGATTACCTATTTTGGGGCTTCATCCCATAAACTCCCCTTAAACCAATGGCAAAATAGGATTTAAGTAAATGGTATTTGAGAGAAGATCATGATGCTGATGTTTTTTCAGGGCCAAATGTCTGGGGGACCACCTTACCCCCGAAAACACCCCTAAATAGGACAATTTACCGATCACGGCAATATGGGGCTCCTACTGCCAAAATCTGTATGAGAGTATCGGGCTCTATTAAAGTTTTTAAGAATGGTGAACATCTAACACCATAACTTAGATGATCCTAAAACCAACGAGCGAATTCACAGACCAATATCTGTCATATGGTATTCGATCATATAGTCTTTAATAGTCGAAAGTAATTATTTCAAGGATAATTTTGTTCCATATAAAGTAGAAGAAAGCGCGGCGGAGCGGGTCCGGTTCTTATATATAAAATTCAATTTGTGTTTGTTTGTTTGTCGCTTTGTTTGTTTGTTCCGATTAGATTGTGTTAGTTGTGTTGGTTGGTCTGGAAGAAAACATAGGCTATATAATTTTTTTATATTGGAAGACCCTCCCCCTTACCCCAAAAGTACTACCCAAAAATAAAAGTGGACCGATCAGGACAATATGGGATTCAAATGAAAGGTATTCAACAGTAGAGTACGAATTTTCCGATTTTCCTCCTAAAGACACGTCAAATGGGTTATTTGACCTATTATGACAAATGAAAGGTATTTGAGAGTAGAAAACGAATTTTATATCCAATTTTGGAGCCAAGTGTTTTGGGGTACGCCCTTAAGCACCCCCTAAACTGAACTTCATTTCTGTAAGCAATAAAGAACGAACTTGATATCCATATTTGAGTCGAAATGTCTGAGGTGCCATCCCTCCCCTAATGAGAACATTACCCTAACGAAGGACTTTACAACCAGGAACCGAGAAGGGGCAAATTCTCGCACATCAATGAGTGCTTTCCGATTCATGTTTAAACTCAATGATAAGAGAACTTTTTTATAGCCGAGTGCGAACGGCGTCCCGCAGTGCAACACCTCTTTGGGGAACATTTTTTAAATGAACATGAATGTCATTGTACCTCGCAAATGTTGCCAACATTAAGAGGGCATAAACACCGCTTTGTCCGATGTTCTCGCCAGGATTCGAACGCGTTCAGCGTCATAAACTACAATGGCACGAATTCGATATCCGCATTCAGGGTGAAGTGTACCCACCCTAAAAAGATATTAGAGAGTTAAAGAAGTCGCAGTGGAGAAGGCCCGATTCGGCTAGTTCCTTATAAAAACAAACTCATGTTTCGATTCGAGCGAATCAAAACTCGTGTTGTTTAAAAACCTTTCAGCTCAACTTGCATCTCATTTTCCGTATATTCTCAAAGAAAATGTGCATTTATTAACCCCTAACAAAATACTCATGCTTAGTAGCGCTTTAAAAAATAATAACATGTTACTAAAAAAAAAAAATAAATAATAATAATAATTGGAAACACTGACATACTTTTTGATTCCCTTAAATAGTTTAAATAAGCCATATTTACTTGATGTTGTTGCAGCCTAGTGTCCATATGACTTGTGTGTACTAAATGTTCGTCCATTAACGTTCAACATACGGCTTCACCTTGGACCATTTATCCTAAGTGCAAAACACACACATTGCCGTCATAGTTATTGTTGCAATACAACCTGTAGACTTATGCAAACATGTTGGTAGTTTCTCTTAAGTGTTGGGGTTAGTCCTCTTACAGCGCTGCAAAGTTTATAACTAAACAAATATGCACTACTACTTGTTCGTCTTGTATAACTGAAAAAAAAGTTCAGAGAGTCAGAAAACATTTAGTTTATATCTTTGTTTACAACTTGAAGCTTTTGTGTACCAGTTTTCTTCAGTTTCTTTTTTGCAGTTATTGCCGAAGACTGTATTTGATTTGCAATGCCAGTCGATGTGGCGTATTTTGCAAGGCTTTACTCGTCAACATTGCACTGTAGTCTAAGATAGATTGCTCAAAATAATATCATATGAGTATTGAAAATAAATTTTAGAGTTCCATGAAAACTAAGGTTTTTTTTAGGCTCCATGTATCTAGCTTATATTGGCGTAGCTCCCACAACGTAGGGAATGTTTATATGGCAGTCTATACTATCAGACTCACTTAGACGTTTTAGTCCATTGTGTTACCACAGGTACGGGATAAGAAAGATACCTTCAAGTTCCTACCGTTGAACCATCCAGGTCGTTTTAAAAAGCTCAACAACTTGCGAATGTTCACTTCCGCTAATTCAGACAAGTTATCAAAGAACTGAGAACCGAAAGATGAACTCCATCTTACTGCCAGTGCGGAGCACACATTCAGCAGATGTTCTTTAATCTCTTCTTCCTCAACATCCTCACAGCTTCTGCAGAAGTCGACGTGTTTTTCCGATCATAGAGTGACCTGTGATGACGGACACAATGACTGAGGCGTCTGTTCTAGCCAGGCCCAATCTAATCTATATTGGGCCACAAACTTTTGGAGTGTTCATAGAAATATTGGGTTGAGGAGTCAAGAGACAATTTGGAAGTTATAGCTGAATACTAGTCTGAGGAACTTTCAGGAAGTTCGGACATCAACAAAAGGGCTGAGCTATTATAAGTTGCGATTTGTCGATTTATAATAAAGGAAATAAAACGACGTTTATTACCAGGAATATACACGAGGTTCCTTTGTATCAGAGAATATCAGCGGAAGCATATGTGACCGGGAAGTGTTGGATGACTACTTCTCTGATCATCGTTATATTAGTTACAGTCTTGGAGAAAAAGCTGCAAAAGTGGTCCCCCAACTAAACAGAAAAAAAGGCGGATTGGGATAAATTTCGGTAGCCATTCTTCGCGACTATTCCTTCTAGGTCTAAAAAGGAAGTGGAAGCTGCGAAGGAGGGCAAAGAGCGACCGCCATGGTAGACCCTCAGTTGATTGGTCTAAGGAAGGGTTATAGAAAACTCTTCAACTGGGCGAAAGCCACAATGGCACCACATGACTGGGACGTCCATAAGGCTGAGCTAAGAAAATACAAGAGCAAGCTGAAAAAGGTTTAGAACAAATCCCTGGTGGAATTCTGCAGCTCCGTGAAGAGTATATCTGAGGCCTTTAGACTAAGGAAACCAAATTACTGTACGATACATTAAAAATTCATTGAATTAATAGGCAATGTCCAGTAAGGAACCACCGGAACTACTCGCTGATACAACTTTCCCAGGAAACTCTCCAACAGACAACATGTTGTCTGAAGAAGTTGATATGCATTCGTCGGAGCATATTGGGAAAATTGTGTCTGAGTCGAATAAATGTACTGGTATCACCATTTGGTTGAATAAAAAGCTGTGTCTAATGGACTGGTTCCTTGGCTTAGAGCTTGTATCAAAATGCAAACTTGGCCATGAGCATTCCATTTAGGAACAGAGGCAAACTTCTCACATATCAATAGGTAGAGTCCAATTCAGGTTTAAGCTCAATGATAAGGGGGCTCCTTATTATAGCCGAATCCGAACGGCGTGCCGCAGTGCGATACCTGCATAGCATTAGGGTGGTCTCGCCTAGATTCGAACCCAGGCGTTCTGCGTCATACGCTGGAATGCTAGTCTCTGCGTTACTGTGACCTTCTTGATTATATCAGCACGTCGTTAAAACCTGTGGGATGGAGATACACAATGGTCATTTTTGCGTACTACTAGTGTCGCATCCTTTACGTTGAAGAATTTAGAGAGGTTAATAGAAACATATCTTAGGACAAAGATCTTCGGAGATCGCATGTCTCCGCAACAGCATACATATAGTAAGGCAAGTCCACTGAAACAGCCCTTCACGACCTAGTCGCCTATATTGAGTCTCGCTGTCAAGGTATCAACAGACACAAAAGCTATTTCCTTTCCACACGAAGGCGAAATAATTTACGTTCTATTAGTCTGTCTTCCTTTACAATGAAGACTTTAGAGAGGTTAATGGAAACATATCTTAGGCCCAATCTGTCCTCTAGATTTGATCCATCTGTGTTCCGTCAATCCAAGACTGGGTTCCGTCAATCCAAGACTGTTCCGCTGGCAGCAATGCTTCGCACTCGACCTCAATGTTCATCTCAGTTACCCGTCGGAAACCTCTTCCATTCCCTCCAGGTTTCCTATTGTCTCTTCGATTATACCGCGATTATATGAAGTGCTCCTATCATCAATCCACTCTCCCATCGCCTTAAGTCTAACAATCGCAGTGGCTGCTTGACACTTAAACTGTATATCAATGGGTCGGATATCTAGAATAGACCCCAGTGCCGTAGTGGACGTGGTCCTCATTGCTCCGCCTATGCCATGCTTTCTGAAGCGCCAAGATTACATGTTTTCTAAACCCGTTGTAAGGTCCTTTTGTTGCACTTTTTCTCCATAGCAGTCCACCAAACTATTGAGGCGTAAGTAAGTATTGGTCTAATTACGCCCCTGTAGAGCCAGTGGACTATGCTGGGATTCAGGTCCCATTTCGAGCCTACGGTTCGTCTACTTAGTACGCTCCTGAATGTGACACTACTAAATTGGTTTCCTGTACAAGATCACACCTAAATATTTGATCTTGTCAGATAACGAAATCGTTTAATTGAGGAAACGTGGAGAGTCAAATTGACCCACCTTCTCCTTCCTCGTGATCAGACATATTTGAAGATTCTATGGAATAACATTGAGACCACTGGGTCTGGCGTGCCTTTTACTTTCTCTCTTATATTAATACCCTACACCACTATTGTGGTACACGGTATTATAACTTAGTGAATTAGTTTGTAATACCCAAAAGGAAGAGAGATAGATGTCCGTCTGTCTGTCCGTCCGTCTGTCCATGTTAATTTGTGTACAAACTACAGGTCGCAATTTTCAACCAATCGTCTTAAAATTTGGTATCGGCATGTTTTTAGGCCTAGAGACAAAGCCTATTGAATTTGGAAAAAAAACGGTTCAGATTTAGACATATATCCCATATATATGTTCGTCCGATTTGCAGTAATATTGAAATCAAATGGTCATATGTTAATCGATTCTCTCGAAATATGGCAGGAATGATTTTCTCTTGACTCTCGACATTATAGATGAATTTCATAGAAATCGGTTCAGATTTAGATATAGCTGTCATGTATGTATATCGCCCGATATCGCTTCTCGAGCCATTGCAATCTGATTTTTGACCAATCTTGCCAAATTTTGCACAACGCTTTTCTCGACGAGTACCACATAATCTGAGATGTTTGCTCGAAATCGGTTTACGATTAGATATAACTCCCATATATATGTTAATCAAATTTTGGGTAATTTGCAACGCTGTCATTTTGAACCGTAGTTATTACAGTTTGAACATATTTCCTCGAAATATGATACTGATTGTTCAACAACCCATCTGAAAACATCCGGCGAGGTCCATCAAAATTGTTCAGAATAAGACATAGCTCCCACTTTGTACCTATGGGGTAGGTGAAGGGTATTTTAAAGTCGGCATCGCCCGACTTTTGCCTTTCCTCATTGGTTTTGTTATAATACTCGCAATTTATCCACTTGTACCTTAGCATATGGTTTATCCAGTCTCTAAGGACCGGGCCCATCCGGTCTGGTCTAAGGATTGGGTCAATGTGTCGGTCCGCATTGTTAAACGCCCCCTCGATGTCAATGGAAACCGCTGCGTTCTCATCAAAAGCCTCAACATGTCCTCCGTTGTCTCTGCTCTCACTCCCGTGTCGTCTACTAAAGGTTCAGTGTTGACATGGGTTTTTGACAGAAAATTATTTTATATTGGTGGCGTCATTAACGCTTTCGATTTGAACGCAGAAAAGCTTCCAGGAGGTTTTCCCGCTCTGGCAATCTTATCGAATTCCTTGAGCCATGTGTAGTAAACATCCCAGAATACTTCAGCTTTTTTACGACGAGTTCTGTTCAAAAGACTCCAGGGTTTTTCCAGGGTTAATTTCCTTTTCCAAAGAGGAAAACTTTCTTCAAAAGACTCCACTAGTGCAGTCGTAATCCTGTAGACATCTAAATTATCTTGTCCAAGTCTTCTTCTGAATAGTCTTCCGAATTTTAGGCAGTCGGTTTTCAACTTATTACGGAAGCTTATAGGATTCGACGCTGGTCGTGCTATTGTAAACCTAATGTGGCGATGGTCTGGGAAGGAATGCCCCATGGAGACCCTCCAATCCTGAACCTCATAGATTAGATTTTCCAAACATATTGTCACATCTAAAATCTCGTCCCTAATTATATTAGCTAATCCATATAAGTACCTAATTTCCTGTCTGTTTTGCTTTCATCACCAACCGTTGCGACTATTTAAATTTTGATGACAAATAACGCAGGTCCTCGGCCGAATAGAATAATTGGTAGTTGATATGATTCAGTCAAGATACATTGTTCCGGGTCGTCCATGGCTACTGAATTAAGGCTATATGAATCTTGCCCTTGCTGATTTTCTCCATCAGAGAGTGAGTAGCTGTCTTGTTCCGGAGGAGGTTTATCTGGTTGACCTCAATCATTGGTCCTCCATGATGATCCCATCGTCTCCTCTCTGTTCTTAAGGCTGCATAGAGTTTCCCGTCACTGCACTGTCTACGGCTCCTGAATTAAAGCAATAAGAATCTTGCCTTTGCCGATTTTCCCCATTAGAGTGTGAGTACCTGTCTCGTTCCGGGGGAGGTTTATCCGGTTAACCTCAATCATTGGTCCTCGATTAGATGGGCTCCCTGTTCTTTAGGCTGCATAGAGTTTCCCGTCACTGCACTGCCTGATGTTTTAATATTAAGATCTTTGCCTTTCGTAGTCTTCCGAAGGGTAGGGTATTAATATAAGAGAGAAAGTACAAGGCACGCCAGACCCAGGGGTCTCAATGTTATTCCATATAATCTTCAAATATGTCTGATCACGAGGAAGGCGAAGGTGGGTCTCCACGTTTCCTCAATTAAACGATTTCGTTATCTGACAAGATCAAATATTTAGGTGTGATCTTGTACAGGAAACCAATTTAGTAGTGTCACATTCAGGAGCGTACTAAGTAGACGAACCGTAGGCTCGAAATGGGACCTGAATCCCAGCATAGTCCACTGGCTCTACAGGGGCGTAATTAGACCAACACTTACTTACGCCTCAATAGTATATATATATATATATATATATATATATATATATATATATATATATATATATATATATATATATATATATATATATATATATATATATATATATATATATATATATATATATATATATATATATATATATATATTATTTGTGCAAACTTTCAACAAAAAAATTTCGATAGACAGACGGACGGTCGACTTTAGATATCATGACGATCTAGAATGTGTATGGTTAAGTTTAAGTGGGAGTCTGCCTTCAGACTCACTAAGACGGTTTTCATCCATTGTATTACGAAAGGATCAGAAGAAGGAAGATGCCTTCTAGGAGGAGTATATATATATATGTATATAGGAGTATATATATATATATATATATATATATATATATAACCGCTAAATGAGACATGTTGTCATATATATATATGAGAACCTGTATATATATATATATATATATATATATATATATATATATATATATATATATATATATATATATATATATATATATGTATATATATATAAATATATATATATATATATATATATATATATATGGTCCGAATCGGACCATTACTTGATATAGCTTGAATAATATAGCAATTCTTTTCTTTTATCCTTTGTTTCTCTAAAAATAAATATCGGAAAAGGAACTCGAAAAATGCAATCTATGGTGGAGGGTATATAAGATTCCGCCCGGCCGATCTTAACACGCTTTTACTTGTTGCACCTAATCAGCTAATATGTTGATGTGGATATAGTAAATATATATATTTATATAGTATATATATATATATATATATATATATATATATATATATATTTACTGAAAAAGACAGGCTGTTTGACCATAAGAATAAATATCATAAGAATGAAAGGCTTTTTTGATTACAGAAAATATATACGGGCGAATGCGATACATGCAAACACATTTCTAGTGGATGTTTCGGAGCCTCAATTTCGTCATTTCCATAATGCTCATGAACTTTTGAAAGTTGAGTTTTAAGGACTTCTCAGAGCATAACGTTTAAAATGTTCTACAGAATAACGGTTCAGTTAATTTTTTTGCATCCATAGCTATTCGATTACAAAGATGCTGCCAAGTTATTCTTACTAAGGTGGTCTTGAGAAGATAAGGAGATGAGAAGACTTGTCCATTAGAAAAGCAATATATGTTTAGGCATTTTTTTATTTCCAGTAAAAAAAAATCATTAATTAATACGAAGCTTGTACTCTAGGAGTGGTGGGCAGAAACGAAACCACGGATGAGGGAGTATCCAATTGTAACTCACATATATAGCGTTGAGGTCCCTCACAGTGGTTGTCATTCCAACCAAATTCTCCATACACTGTATGGGCACAAATTTCCTTTGGGAAAGCACTGTTCGGCTCACCTGTGTGCCAAAACTGCTTAGATGGTTCAATGACTTCTTCATATTCATCCCAAATCCAAGTTTCATTTCTTTTGTAAGCGCCAATCCAATATGGATACATTTCCGCTAGAAAACATTTGCTATCTTTATAGAATCAAAAATAAATATTAAAGTAAATATGTTATTTTACCATATTGGCTTCGAAGATGTTCTTTCAGTGTATCAAATTCAATCCTTGATTTAACTGTTAATAAATGCATGCCCAATTCTTGGCAGTTGGCTTTAGCGTCCTCTCGGCTAACAATTTTTGTATTTTCAATATAATACATTTTGACTTTAGGTACCCATGATGCTAAAGTTGTCCATATTCCAAGAAATGTGACTAAGATGATCTGATATATTTTAGTCATACTTTCAGACTCGTAGTTTTCAACTCAATGGTTGGATGACATCTGATGGTTTTATAAATTCTATACTTCAATTTGTTACCAGAATAAAAATGCAAATAGAACAGAAAACCACACTTGTGGTTTGAGTTTGGTATCCACACTGTGGTACAGGGTATTATAACATAGTACATTTGTTTGTAACACCCAGAAATAAGGGAAATAGATCCATTGATAAGTATACAGATCGGATCAGAATGACTTTCTGATTCGATTTAGCTATGTCCTTCTGTTTGTCTGTCTGTCCATGTTAATTTGGGTACAAACTACAGTTCGCAATTTCCATCCGATCGTCCTAAAATTTGGCACAGGCATGTTTTTCGGCCTAGAGACGAAGCCTATTGAAATTGGAAAAAATCGGTTCAGATTTGGATATAGCCGTCCGATTTGCAGCAATAATGCAATAAAATGGTCATTTGTTAACCGATTGTCACGACTTTTGGCAGGAAGGAGATATTCTTGACTCTCGACACTGGTTACTGGTGAATTTCATGGAAATAGGCTCAGATTTATATATAGCTCTTATATATATAAATCGCCCGATTTTAACGTCTTGAGTTACAGCAAGGGCATTTATTGCACCATCTTGCCAAAACTACGCACAACGCTTTCCTCGACGACTACCGCAATATCTGAAAAGATTGCTCGAAATTCGTCCGTTGTTGAGAAATATTGCAATATAGTGCTTATTTGTTAACCGATTATCTCGTAATTTGGCAGGAATTTCAAAGAAATCGGTTCAGATTTCGATATAGCTGCCATATATGGATATCGCCCGATTATCACTCCAAGAGCCACTGCAAGCTCATTTATTGATCAATCTTGTCAAGATTTTATACAACGCTTTCCTCGACGACTACCACTATACCTAAGAAGTTTGCTGGAAATCGGTTCAGATTTAGATATAGCTCCCAAATATATATGTTCGTAAGATTTTGGGTAATTTGCAATATTGTTGTCATATGTCAACCGTAGTTGTTACAGTTTGAACATAGTCGCTCGAAATTTGATACGGATTGTTTAACAACTCATCTGAAAACATCCGCCGAGGTCCATCAAAATTGATTCAGAATTGGATATAGCTCCCACTTTGTAAAAACCTTACTGGTTTTTATTTTAAATTGTAGTTTAATAGTTTCTAAGTATCATAATGTAACCGTTGAATTGAGTGGGCGTGTTTTCATTTCGCTTCTCGAAAAAAATTATCTGTATCTCGGAACATATACCTATTACGAAAATTCTAAAGCCTTTCAGGAGTAAGCTAAAACGGACTACAAAGACCAACAGCTGCGGTGGTGGCATCACCCCGTTGCATGTTGTCCTACCGTCGAGAGTAATTCACAACCGGTCGTCGAACTTATAAATGAGGAAGAGAAGAATGAACCAGAGGGATGCAAAGTTCGTCTTCAGCCTTTAAGTAATGGTGGTGCGTCCGATTCAGATACAGACAGCGACAGTGTCAATGAAACAGGCATCGCAGCCGGGCGAAAAACCAATTTGCTGGAAGGGATAAAACTGACCTTCCAGGCACTTCTACGGAAAATGGAAAGAAAATCAGACCTTCCGAGGAGCATAACACTGCCAGAGACAAAGTCAGAACAGGAACGAAGAAAGCACGCACGGTCCCTGAGTCTTCAAGGATGACTGTTGCTTCCAAACGGATGCCACAGCCATTACGGAAGGGGAAGATGTTCGCTGAAAAAGGTAAGGAGCTGCCCTCACACGCCAGAGTGACAAGAAAGCACAACAAAGATGCGATGACTTATGCACTTCTCAATATCGGCAGCACATTCGGTGGGATTTCACCAGATCATCGGTACCAAGTTGAATATCTGGTTAGCGAGTGGATTTTCGAACATAAGTGGAACTCTGAAGAGTTACATCTTTACGCTGCGTTTTGCGTTGGCGGAACGTATTGATACCGTCAAAAAGTTCGTCGGAGCTATCCACACCATCCATGTTGGGATTCTTAGGCTAGCAAAACCAAGGTTTGGTCGTAGAGGAATGAAAGGTCTTCCACAGGGAGGAGAAGGAGGAGGGAACTCTCCTTGTGATGGGCATTGATCAAGTGAGTTGGGCTTAGATTAAAGGCATGGCGCACTGCGGGACCAAGGCTGTCTTCTTCAAGATTCGGAAGACTATGAGAGGCAAAGATCAAGATATCAGGCCGTGCAATGGCAGGTGACTCAATAAAGCCTAACGAACAGGGACGCGATTGAACCATCACAGACTTTCTCAAGATCCGTATGACAAGGGTAGAGAAAGATCTTAATATTGAAACATTAGGCAGTGCACTGACAGGAATCTCAATGCAGCCTACGATGAAATCTTCACCTACTCCCAATACGCTCCTTTAATTAAGATTTGAAAGACTGGGATAGGCAAAGATCCTAATATTGAAACATCTGGCAGTGCAGGGACGGGAGACTCATTGCAGCTGAACGAACAGGGAGATGACCCACTCCCAAGAAGCCCATTTACAGGAGGACAAATGATTGAGGTCATCAAGATAAACCTCCACCGGAGCAAGACATGCTCTGATGGAGAAAATCAGCATGGGCAAGATTCAAATTTATATTTCATGAATGAACCATATCAACTATCAATTATTCTATGCGTTATTTGTCATAAAAAATTTGAATTAAATATTTTCCATAGAGTTGTCAAGGTCGAAGCAAAACTAATGAGAAAGGGCACCTGAAATCACTTTATCAGTCTTTCGTCTACACTAATCGGGTGCGATGCGAACTCACATCACATTTCGTGGGGTAGTAACAACATTAATAAGTGGGGCCAAGCCCTGGCATAATTATTTAATACGACTACCAACGACCTTATAACACTTAATATTAATAACAATGCTACCCACAGAAAACAGATTTGTTGCCTCAACCAATTTTTTGCCAACCGCAACTTTACTGTTGTGACAACCGACGTTGATGTTAAGGTTATTGTCTAGTTAATATTGTGCTACCAATAATAAAAAGTGCTGTAAGCGTGCGTCTTTGTTCGGATGTGCTGCTTGCTTATTCGTTCTTTTAATACCCACCACCATAGGATGGGGGTATACTAATCTAGTCATTCCATTAACCACCTCGAAACATTGATCTAACACACCATAAATTATATATATTCTTGATCGTCTCGACATTCTGAGTCGAAATGACAATAGCGGTCGAACGCTTCAAGCTAACCGCTAAAAATTTTGCGCACACACTTAATATTGTTGTAGGTCGTTGGGGATTGCAAATGGGTCATATCGGTTTAGATTTAGATAACTTCTATTTATGTATATAAAAATTAATTTGTGTTTGTTTGTATGTTCGTTTGTTTGTTTGTGGGTTTGTAAATTTGTTTGTTCTGTATAGACTCAAAAACGACTGCACCGATTTGTTTGAAATTTTCACAGATTGTGGGGAGTGGTCCGGAAGGAGCAATAGGTTATATAAATTTTTGATATCGCAAGGCGGGTGGACCCTCCCCATTACCCTAAAAGTACCACTCAAAAATAAAAGTGGACCGATCGGGACAAAATGAGACTTAAATGAACGGTATTTAAGAGTAGAGTACGAATTTCATATTAAAAATTGAGTCCAAGTAAATAGGTGGTCGCCCCGAACCCAAAACCCCCCAAATTAGATTTATTGGACGATAATGACAATATGGGGCTCGAATGAAAGGTATTCGGGAGTAGATTACGAATATGGTGAGGAAGGAGGTATATGCTATATGTTGATATTGGAAGGGGGCGGACCCTCCCTCGTTACCCTAAAATCAAAAGTGGACCGATAAGGACAATATGGGTATCAAGTGAATGATATTAGAGAGTAGAATACGAATATGGTATAAAAACTTGGACTCAAGTATCCATGGGACGCCCAGCCCCAGAAACTGCTCCAAACAGAGATATTGAACGAACATATCAAAATACAATAGGATTCAAATAAAAGTTATTTGGGAGTAGACTACGAATTTGACATTAAACTTTGTGTCCAAGAACCTTGGTGGTGGTTATCTGACCCATTGAAACAATGGGGAATCAAGTGATAAATTTTTTTGAGTAGAGTGCGCTTTATGCACCAATTATGACAATTATAAATTAAAGATTTAGGGTTGTGGACTGCTGATATATTTATTCTGTTCATATATCTAACGGATCACCTATCCCAAAACAGGGATATGAACCGATTTCAATCATACTTTGCACATTTGTTTGAAATGATACCAAAACACTACGTTCAAATTTTCAGTCAAATCGGATGAGAATTGCGCCCTCTAGAGGCTCAAGAAATTAAGACTCAATTCCGGTTTATATAGCAGCTATATCAAAACATGGAACGAGTTGAACCATACTTAGCGCAGTTATTGGAAATGATACCAAAACACCACGTTCAAAATTTCAGTCAAATCGGACGAGAATTGTGGCCTCTAGAGGCTCAAGAAGTCAAAGACCCAAGTTCAGTTTATATGGCAGCTACATCAAAACATGGACTGATATAGCCCATTTACAATCCCAACCGACCTACGCTTATAAAAATTATTTGTGCAAAATTTCAAGCGGCTAGCTTTACTCCCTCAAAAGTTAGCGTGCTTTCGACAGACAGACGGACTGATGGATGGACGGACGGACATGGCTAGATCGACTTAAAATGACATGGCGATCAAGAATATATATATACTTTATGCGGTCTAAGACGCATATTTCGAGGTGTTACAAACTGAATGACGAAATTAGTATACACCCATCCTATGGTGGAGGGTATAAAAAGACTGAATTATGACTATTTAATAGGTAGTCATATATTTAATGGTAGATAACCACCACATGATGATCAGCTCAAAGCGAGTGGCACTGACATTTAAAATAGCTCATATACTGGCTGTCTTCAATTGGATTCAGTTGATCCAATTGGATTTAATTGATCCAACTGAAAACAGATGGCGTTAATTTGGAAAAGCTAACATGAACAGAGAGAGGGCAGAGTGGTCAAAATTATCTTTGTTATATCAACCTATCGGTCCTTTGAATGAAGAAAAATAAAATATAGAAATTTCGTTGCGGTTATTTGCGGTATTATTTTTTTAACTTTCCCACCAAAGACAGTATTTCAAATAGTTTAAGTATCAATTTTTGCCATAGAAAAAAATAGATATACATACAAAAAAAATCTATAGAAAAATTAAAATGAAGGCCCAGCGATGCGAGCCGAGCTCAACCATCTATATATATAAAAATGAATTTTTGTTCGTTTTTCGATTTCTTTGAAAAAAGAATTTTGGAGACAATTCTTATTAGTTTAAGTACTGCCAAAATGTTAGAGTAAGAATAAGCAACATATTTTCGTGTGGTGAAAATGAAGGCCCAGCGATGCGGACTGAGCTCAGCCATCTATATATAAAAATGATTTTTTGTTTGTTTGTCGATGTCTTTGTGTGTTCCATAAAGGCTCAAAAACGGCTGAACCGTCTTTCTTAAAATTTTCACAGATGGTACATTATGGACCCGTGGTGAAAACAGGGTACTTAATTTTTGGATATGTGTGGCGGGGACCTTCCCCCTTGCCCTAATTTTCAAAAACACCAGATCTTGTAGACGGGTATGGCGATTTTGTTTGCACACTTACAGCAACCTAAAAACAAAAACTTAGTATCAAAATCTGGGTTGGGAAGCCTTGGAGGGCCACCCAACCCCAAAACCCTCCAAACGGATTTTTAGACCAACCAATCACTACAATATGGGAATCAAATTAAAGGTATTTGAGAGTAGAAACGAATCTGATATCCAATTGTAGGACTAAGTGTTTCGTCGGTCAGTCCACACCCAAAAAATCCCTCAAATCGGACATATTTATCTACCATGGCAATATTAAGATCCATATGAAAGGTCTTTGGGAGCAGAGCACGAAATTGACTTTCATTTGGGGGTCCAAATTTTACTGACCATTGCAGTATGGGGTTTAAATAAGAGATATTTGAGAGTAGAAAAATCCACAGGAAAATTGGAATACATTTTCAATTGAAATTAGGCAGAAATTTCCAAATTTAGAGTATTCCTTCCAACATAGCATTATCGGGCGCAGCGGAGCGGGCCGGGCTCAGCTAGTCTTATATATAAAATTCAATTTGCGTTTGTGGTCGGTCGGTTTGTTTGTTTATTCCGTATAGACTCAAAAAGGCTGAACCGATTACTTTAAAATTTTACAGATTGTGTAGGTTAGTCTGAAAGGAATCATCTTACAATAAATATAAACATCAATTTGTGTTTGTTTGCAGGTTTGTTTGTTTGAATGTTTGTGTGTTCCTTATAGACTCAGAAACGGCTGAACCAATTTTCTTTAAATTTTCACAGATGGTGCATAATGATCCCGTGGTGGTACTACATTTTTTTATATATGAACGGGGGGCCGACCCTCCCCCTTACCCTAATTTTCAGAAACGCCAGATAACGGAGATGGGTGGTGTTTTTTTAAGCGAAATTTTGTGTGCTCTCATATAGTACCCTAAAAGTAAAAATTTGGTATCCAAATTTCGGATGGGGTACCTAGGGGGCTGCCCTACCCTAAAACCTACCTAACATATATTTAGACCAATCACGACAATATGGGACTCAAATGAAAGGTATTTAGGATAAGAAAACGTATCTTATATCCCATTGTCGGACCAAGTGCTAGGGGGAGCACCCCAAACCCCAGAAAACCTCTAAATTGGACATATTTACCGACCATGGCAATATGGGACTCAAATGAATAGTATTTGCGAGTAGAATACGAATCTGATATCCAAATGTGGGACCACATTTCTGGAGGTCCACCCCTTTCCCAAAACTCCCCCCAAGCAGGGCTTATGTACTAACCACCGGAATATGGGGCTTAAATAAAAGGTATTTCAATGTAGAATATGAATCTGATATCCAAATATGGAACCAAGTGTTTGGGGGGCCGCCTCTCACCAAAAACATCGCCCAAAGGGGACAAATTTACGACCATAGCAATATGGGGCTCAAATGAAAGGTGTTTGGGAGTAAAGCACGAATCTGATATCAATATTCGGGAAAAGTGTCTATGGGGCCATGCCACCGCCACAACACCACCCAAATAGGAAGTATTTCCCGACTATTGCAATATGAGGCTCAAATAAGAGGGTTTTTAAAGTGGAACACGAATCCGATATATATTTTCAAGGCCAAATCACTGAATGGCCGCCCCAAAACACCCCCAAGCCAGTCATGTTTGTCGACTATGGTAATATGGGACTCAAATTAAAGGTATGTGGGAGTAGACCACGTATCTGATATCAACATTAGGAGCAAACTGTCTAGCGGACGTCCCACCACCATATCAACAACCCAAATAGGACGTATTTGCTCACCAAGACAATTGGGGTCTTAAGGAGAGTGGAACTAAATATTTATAGTTTTTAGGGCCAAAACCGGACATATTTGCTTACTTTTGCAATAAGGAGTTTAAATGAGATTAGAAAACGAATTTGATATCCAATTTTGAGTGCTATGGCATTATGGGGTTCAAATAAATGATATATAGATATATGAGAAAGAGCACGTTGCTCATATATTTTCCGGGCTTTGTGTTTGGGGGACCACCCCTGAATCGGGCATATTTACCGACCATTTCAATGTGGAGCTTAAATGAAATGTTTTTCAGGGTGGAGCAAGAATTGAAACCCATTTTCGGGACCAAATTTCTGGGGGTCTACCCCTTTTTCAAAATACCCCACAAACAGCAATTGTTTTGTGACCATCACAATGTGGGGCTCAAAAAAAGTATTTGGGAGTAGAATACGAATTTGATATCCAAATGTAGGACCATGTTTTTAGGGCAACACCCCTTTCCCAAAACACCCCCAAAGGGAAAAAATTTTTCGACCATGCCAATATGTGACTCAAATGAAAGGTATTTTAGATTAGAAAACGAATTTGATAACCTATTTTGGGACCATGTGTTTAAGGGACGCCTCATCCTGTAAACTCCTCCTAAGCCAATGGGAATATGGGGTTTAAATAAATGGCATTTGAGGGAAGAGCACGATGCTGATATTTTTTCAGGGCCAAGTATCTGGGGGAACAACACCTCTCCCCCGAAAACACCACTTAATAAGACATCATGAAAATATCGGTCTGAAATTAAGTATTTTAAGAATGGAGTATACCTTACATCCAAACTTAAATTCGTAGACCAATCAAGATCATGTGGAATTCAGATAAAGGCACTTATTTTGTTATACTGTTAGTCAAGTTTGCATGGTATTTTACTAAAAGATCTTTAATTGTCGAAAATAAATATTCTAACGAAACTTTTGTTACACATAAAGAAAAAAAGCGCAGCGGAGCGGGCCAGGGTCAGCTAGTGAATTATAAATATTATTGAATATATTAATTTTTTGACTAAAAATTGTTTAGGAAGAAAATTCGAATTCAATAATAAACAAGTAAAACCGTGCTTAGTTCGGCCGGGCCGAATCTTGGTAACCCATCACCATGGATTCTGCTAAAAAAATTTTACAAAATTAATTTTATTGTGGGCATAAATTTATTCTACATACCATACTTCTGTCAAACTAACAAAAATTAATGTTTCTAAGTACCAAACAAGGATGATCGAGAGACCGGTTTACATGGGAGCTATATCAGGTTATAGACTGATTTGAACCATATTTAGCACAGTTGTTGGAATTCATAACAGAACATTACATGCAAAATTTCAGCCAAATCGGACAAAAATTGCGCCTTGTAAGGGGTCAAGAAGTCAAACAGGGAGATCGGTTTATATGGGAGGTATTTCAGGTTAAAGACACATTCGGCCCATACTAGACACTGTTTTTTAAAGTCATAACAGAACACCACATGAAAAATTTCAGCCAAATCGGACAAAAATTGCGGTTTGTAAGGGCTCAAGAAGTCAAATCCAAATCTCAACCGATATGGCCCATTTGCAATCCCCAATGATCTACATCAATATAAAGTAATATTTGTGCGAAATTTCAAGCCGCTAGCTCTACCGCTCAACCGCTATCGTTAGATCCACTAAGAATGTCGAGACGATCAAGAATATATATACTTTATGGGGACTCAGATCAATACTTCGAGGTGTTACAAACGGAATGGTTAGATTAGTAGACTCCCATCTTATGGTGGTGGGTATTGCAAGCAAGAAAATGCAAAAGTTCGGCAGTGCCGACTTTATAATACCTTACATCTATCTTATAAGAACAAAGTGGCAGCTGTATCTAATTCTGAACCAATTTAAGTGGACCATGGCGGATGTTTTCAGATGGAGTATTAAACAACCCGAGTAAAGCAAATATTTTCGAAATGTAATAAAAACGACAACATAATTACAAATTACCCAAAATCTGACGAACATATACAATATATGGGAGGTAATCTAAATCTGAAGCAATTTTACCATACATCTTACATATTGTGGTAGGTATCGAAGAAAGCGTTGTGCACAAGATTGGTCAATAAATACGCTTGCAGTGGCACTGAAAGTGACAATCGGGCGGTATACATCTACGGCAACTATATCTAAATCTGGAGCGATTTCTATGAAATTCACCAGTTATGTCGTGAGTCACAAGAAAATCCTCCTGCCAAATATCAAGAGGATCGTATAACAACTGAGCACTTTATTGCAACATTTCTCGAACTTGATCGATTATATATATCGAAGCTATATCTAAATCTAAACTGATTTCGACTAAACTTTATAGATATTGTGGAAAATTGGACCGATCGGGACAATATGGCTACAAATGAAAAGTATGCGGGAGTAGGTAACGCTACATTTGTAGCCATATTGTCCCGATGGCTTTCATTTGTAGCCATCGGGACAATATGGCTACAAATGAAAAGTATGCGGGAGTAGATAACGAATCTGGCATACAAATTCAAGTCGAAATATAGGTGGTCACCCCACCCCCACAAAAGGCTATATAATTTTTCGGTATCGGAAGGGGGACCGACCCTCCCCCTTATGCCAAAAACACAACCCAAAATCAAAAGTAGACCGCTCGGGACAATATAGGTATCAAATGAAAGTTATTGGAGAAAATAATACGAATATGGTATTAAAATTTTAGTCTAAGTACCCATAGGGCCGCCCCAACCCCAAGAACTGCCCCAAACAGACAAATTAGACGTTAATTTCAATAAATAAAAGGTATTCGGGAAAAGATTTCGAATCTGGCATACAAAATCAGATCGAAATATTGGGGGTCACCCATCCATCAAAAATGCCATTAGATCCACTATGACTATATGATACTTGGCTGAACCGATGTTCTTAAAATTTTCATAGATTGTGTACGTGTGTCTGGGAGGAAACATAGGCCATATAATTTTTAGATATCGGGTGAGGCGGACCCTCCCCTTTACCCCTAAAACGCCACCCATATCCGAAAGTGGACGAATGGGCACAATAAGGGTATCAAATGAAAAGTATTGGAGACCAGAACATGAGTATGGTGTTAA
Source organism: Stomoxys calcitrans (assembly GCF_963082655.1). Lineage (NCBI taxonomy): Eukaryota > Metazoa > Arthropoda > Insecta > Diptera > Muscidae > Stomoxys > Stomoxys calcitrans. Next base: position 133,625,232 of record NC_081554.1, on the reverse strand, counting down.
AATTTGGGTTCAAGTACCCAGACCCAAAACTACTCTAAACAGATATATTTTAAGTTCATGTCAATATGGGACTCAAATGAAAAGTATTAGGCAGTAGATTACAAATATGGCATAAAACATTAGGTCCAAGTAATTGGAGGTCACCCACCCCCAAATGGGCATATTAGCCGACCATGGTTATATGAGACTCAAATGAAAGGTTTTAGAGAGTAGATTACGAATATGACATTAAAATTTGTGTTATAGGTAGCGCTTTTTCTTCTAAAGATGTGTCAAATGGGTTATTTGACCCATAATGACAATATGGGACTCAAATGAAAGGTATTTGAGGTTAGAAAACGAATTTGATATCCATTTCCAGCCCCAAAACACCCTCCAAACGGTTCATATTTACCGGACATGGCAATGTGGAGCTCAAATTAAAGGGAGTTGGAAGTGCAGCACGAATTTGATATCCATATTTGAGTACAAATGTCTGGGGTGCCATCCCTACCCTAATGAGAACATTACCCTAAGGAAGAACATTACCACTAGGAACTGCGAAGGGGCAAATTCTCACACATCAATGAGTGCTTTCCGATTCAAGTTTAAACTCAATGATACGGTACCTTTTCTATAGCCGAGTCTGAATGGCGTCCCGCAGAGCAACACCTTTTTGGGGAAAATTTTTTATATGACCATGCATGGAATTGTACCTCGCCAATACCGCCAACATTAAGGGGGGTTAAACACCGCTTTGTCCGATGATCGCGCCAGAATTTGAACGCGTTCAGCATCATAGGCTACAATGGCACGAATTCGATATCTGTATTCAGGCTGAAGTGGCCCCACCCTAAAAGGATATTAGAGAGTTAAAGAAGGCGCAGCGGAGCGGGCCCGGTTCGGTTAGTATATATAGCTTTATCTAAATCTGAACCGATGTTTATGAAATTTCGAGAGAATCGGTTAACAAATGTCCTTTTTTTAAATTATTACTGGATAGCTGACGATCATATATATGGGAGCTATTAGGCAAATGTGAACTGATTTTAACCAATTTCGATAGGTTTCGTCCCTTGGCCAAAATATATGCCCGCACCAAGTTTGAAGACGATCAGAAAGTGACTCTGAGTCGATTGGTATACTTGTCAATGGGTCTATCTATCTTCCTTCTGGGTGTTACAAACAAATGCGCTAAGTTATAATACCCTGTACCACAATAGTGGTGTAGGGCATAAAAATATTGATTCAGTTAAATTTTTATTTGACACTTGATAGCTGGAGGAACTAATGGTTGCTTGCTGGCTGTGCTATACCACCTATCATCATTGCTGGAATGATTTTTGTTTTTACCTTACTTGGCACCATTGCTGAAATGAACATACATAGTAATAACTGGAAAATCCCCTTATTAGATAACTCTTACCTACACATTTTGTTCGCATGACATTTACATAAAATTTTGCATACTTTAGGCGTTTAAAGTTTATTAGCTCGCAGTATTTTAACAATTATTCGTGACCTTATTAACAGTTGACAAAATGTCAAAAATTTCAAGATTCGTAAAAGGCAAGCCTTGGAAGAACAATTAAAAATGTTGGACTGTCTGGCAAGAGGTGAAGGTTCAACATCTGTGGGCAAGGATTTTGTCTTAAATGAAGCTACTATTAGGGCCATTAAGAAAAATGTGAATAAAATACGGAAATCTGTCATCAGTTCATCATTGTTCCAAAACATCGTCATACAGTAGAGATGAAGTTTTAGTAAAAATGAAATTGTGTAGTGTTTTGGATTAAGGATTTATTGCAAACGAGAACACCTGGAGATGGAAATATTGTATAGCAGAAGTCACTACGATATTGTAGCCATGAACAAGTCGTCAAGATAAGAGAAAGGAATTTTCGGTTAGTGATGGATGTCTTACAGGATTTCTTAAAAGAAACGCATTTCATAATTTCAAAATCAAAGGTGAAATCGCATCAGCGGATGAAAAGGCAGCTAAAACCTTTCCACCAGAACTAGCAAAAATAATTGAAGATGGGGTTATGTCCCCGACCACATCTTCAATGCCGATGAAACGGGATTGTACTGGAAAAAATGCCTTCTAGAACTTGTATAGCAAAATCCGAAAAAATTGCTAGTGGTTTTAAAGCTGCAAAAGATTGGGTAACATTGTTATCGTGTAGCAACGCTTCTGATGTCAAAATTTTAAAGCCTCTTTTAACTAATTGATCATTAAGCCCACGCGCTTTGAGAGCAAAAAACATTCAAGAGCTGCCGGTTCATTGAGGGCGAATAAAAAAGCCTGGATGACAACAAGTCTTTTTACGGAATGGTTTGAAGAATGCTTTGTTCCTGAAGTTTAAATATACAGCGGTCAAAAAAAGTATTCATCATTCAATGTTTTTTTTTTAATAAGTCTACAAAAGACAATTGGAATAAAAACATATTAAACTAATGATGCAGTAGTGCTTGTGTGATATATATGTACACAATTTCATTGTTTTTAAAGAAAAAAATTGTATTTATTGGAACAAAAAGGGCCATTTTACAGCTGAACACAAAAAATTAAACAAAAAAAGTATTCATCATTGCAAAAAAACAAAAAAATTAATAACATAATTTAAAAAAATTAATACTTTGTTATTCGACCACCGCGTCTTATAACTTCTTTTAAACGGTTTGACATCGATTGGACTAATTTAGCGGTTATATTTTGGTCTATATTAGTCCATTCCTCCATTATCACCTGTTGCATTTGACTCTTGCTCGAAAAATTGCGCGTTCTCAATTTGCGTTCGAGATGTTCCCAAAGATGTTCAATTGGGTTCAAGTCGAGACTTTGAGGAGGAGTTTTAATGACTTTGGGGCAGTTATACAGCATCCACATCTTGGTATTTAAAGCAGAATGTTTGGGTTCATTATCTTGATAATATTGAAAGTTATTACCAAGCCCAAGTTTTACAGCACTATCTTTTAAATTCCTCTTTAAAATGTCAATGTAATACTTATGATCCATTACTCCATTAATAATTTCAAGATTTCTCGCTCCTGAAGCCGCCATACACCCCCAAACCATTAAACCACCTCCACCATGTTTTACAGTAGCAACTGTGTTTCGTTCTTCAAGCTCTGTATTTGGTTTTCTGTACACTATGACCTTTCCATCGCACCCAAAAAGATTAAACTTGCTCTCGTCTGCAAAAATGACTGTTTTCCAAAATGATTCGGGCTGTTTTACATACATTTTTGCGAAGTTTAGCCTTTTCACTCGGTTTATTTTTTTTATAAAGGGCTTCTTACGTGCAGTTCTTCCTCTGTAACTATGCCTTTTGAGTGTATTTCGAATTGTTTGTGTAGTAACTTCCTTCCCTAAATATTCCATAGTGTTTTTACGAAGAATGGTCGCATTTGTCTTCGGAGTTTTCTGAACTTGCCGCACTAGCCAACGCACATCTCCAACTGAAAGTGCTTTTGGTCGACCAGATCTTGGTTTATTGTCAACAGTTTTCGTTTCTGTCCACTTTCTGATGATGGATTGTATAGTAGATCGTGGTCTATTTAATATTTCACTGATAGTTTTTTGAGTTAAACCATTCCTGTGGTGTTTTATTATCAAAACTTTTACCTCATCAGAAACCTCGTTTTGCTTACGACCCATTTTGACAAAAACTATATTTTCAATGAAATTAAATATTTGCTGTCAAGGGCAAAGCCTCCTTTACTAAATAAAACAGAAAAGGGGGATTCCCAAATAATATTTGAATTTGACTTTGATGATAGCACATCAATGATGAATACTTTTTTTGTTCTGTTTTTGGTGTTATTATATAAAATTGCATTTTTTGCGCTAATTAAATTTATTTTTTGAATTTATTTTAAAACATATTACGAAAAATAAACTATTGCATAAAACTGCATTATTTGTTTACTTTAAATTTTCTTCAATTACCCAAAATAAGTGAATTTATTATCAATTTTGCTAATGATGAATACTTTTTTTGACCGCTGTATATGGAAATGTCTCGATTTTAAAGTGATTTTGCTCATAGATAATGAGCCATGACATCCCGTTTTAGATCATCCAAATGTTCGAGTAATATTTTTGCCACCTAATACCACTTCCTTGATTCAACAATTAGATCAGGGTGTAATTGCTACGTTTAAGTTTTATTATATTCAACGATCATTCCAACATATTTAGACGCAGTAGAGAAGAACAACCTTACGATCGTTGAAGCATGGAAAAAATATTCTATTTTGGATTGCGATGCGCATTCTGGGCAATGCGCAGAATTAAGAGTGGTACCTCAGTGACTCAAGTATCGATGGAGACTTCTGAAATTATAGCCTTGGCGCACGAAATCGAAGGAGAAGGATTTTAGGACCTACAAATTGAAGAAGTCGTCGAATTAATGATGGATAAACCACTAGATGATGAATGTCTAATTGAATTAATAACATACGAAGCCAAAACTGAGATCCATAATAGCGATAACGACGAAATATGTCAACTAACTGCTAGTTTAATTGATGACGGTCTAACATTTGGTAAAAGTATAGTGAATCATTTCTTAAAAAATTATTCTAATATGGAACGTGCCCTGAAATTCGAACGAGATATTAATAATTGTATTGCTGGGTATAAAGAGTTGTATAAAGAACTTAAAAAGCCGAAAGTTCAACTTTCTATAAAAGAATTTTTAATAAAAAAATCGATGGCGCAAGAAATTTCGAAAAGTAGTCTGACAGCTCAAAACTTTATTACCGGACGAAAGTCACCATTAGATAATTTAATGGATATCTCCAGTGATGATACAGACTTTAGTCCAGTTCATCGCAAAGAATTCCGCTAATTATCAAGTAGCGATGAATAATTATGGTGCTAAAAAAATATTTTTTCCTTATTTCTATTCAAATTTTTATACCCTCCACCATAGGATGGGGGTATACTAATTTCGTCATTCTGTTTGTAACACCTCGAAATATGCGTCTAAGACCCCATAAAGTATATATATTCTTGATCATCATGTCATTTTAAGTCGATCTAGCCATATCCGTCCGTCTGTCCGTCCGTCCGTTCGTATGTCTGTCTGTCTGTCGAAAGCACGCTAACTTTCGAAGGAGTAAAGCTAGCCGCTTGAAATTTTGCACAAATACTTCTTATTAGTGTAGGTTGGTTAGTATTGTAAATCCATGTTTTGATATAGCTGCCATATAAACCGATCTTGGGTCTTGCCTTCTTGAGCCTCTAGAAAGCGCAATTGTAATCCGATTTTATTAAAATTTTGCATGTTGTGTTTTGGTATCACTTCCAACAACTACGCCAAGTATGGTTTACATCGGTTCATGTTTTGATATAGCTGCCATATAAACCGATCTTGGGTATTGAATTTTTGAGTCTCTGGAGGGCGCAATTCTCGTCCGATTTTTTTAAATTTTGCACGTAGTGTTTTGGTATCACTCTCAACAACTGTGCTAAGTATGATTGAAATCGGTTCATAATCTGATATAGCTGTCATATAAACCGATCTTTTATCTTGACTTCTTGAGCCAACAGAGCGCGCAATACAGCTGCCATACAAACTGATCTGGTATCTTGACTTCTTGAACCTCTAGAGGTCGCAATTTTCATCCAATTTGGCTGAAATGTACAACAGTTACAACAGCTCAGTTGTACAACAGTTTCTCTCATGACCTTTAATATACAATACGTGTCTAATGTAGTCTGAATCGATCAATAGCTTGATACAGCTCCCATATAAACCGATCTCCTGATTTTGCTTCTTGAGCCCGTACAAGGCGCAATTCTTATCCGAATGAACTGAAATATTACACAATGACTTCTACATTGTTCAGCATTAATTTATGGTCCGAATCGGATAATAACTTGATAAAGCTCCAATAGCATAACAGTTCTTATTCAATATTTTATGTTTGTCTAAGAAGAGATACCGCGCATAGAACTCGACAAATTCGATCAATGGTGGAGGGTATATAAGATTCGGCCCGGCCGAACTTAGCACGCTCTTACTTGTTCCAATTTAGTTTTCTGTACAAGATAACATCTAAGTATTTGACCTTGTCAGATATCGAAATTGTTCTATTGAGGAAACGTGGTGCGTCAAATTGGACCACCTTCATCTTCCTCGTGAACAGGCAGATTTCAGTTTTCTCTGGGTTAACGCTGAAACCTCTAGGTCTGGTTGGGATCCTTACCGCTTAGAAGTATTATAACATCGTCTGCGTATCAGATGGGTTAAAATCCCTCCTCAGTCAGCATCCGTAATAGGTTATTTATGGTGGTCACCCAAATGAGTGGCGATAAAATGCCCCTTGTGGCGTGTCCTGAGCCAATTTCTCCCTTATATTTATGTCATGGGTGCCGCAATTCATCCACCTGTTCCTTAGCATATGGCTTATCCAGTCTCTAAGGACCGGGTCCACCCGGTACTGGTCTAAGGATTATATCAATGTGTCGGCACATTGTTAAAAGCCACCTCGATGTCAATGCATACCGCCAAAGTGTACGTTTGGCAACGAAGGATTCTTCTATTTTATGCATAACCTCGTGCAGGGGAGTCTCCACCGACCTTCCCTTGACATAACCATGCTGTTTGCATTTGAGCAGTTCGCTGGATGCCCTACTCTTTATAATGGTATTCACAATACATTGCACGTTTTGAGTAGAAAAGACGTAGGGCATATTGGTCTTTAGGCCTTTGGTGTCGCATAACCACCCTTGCCTCCTGCCAGGATTTCGAAGTATATGCGAGTCCCAGGCACGCTGTGAAAATATTGGCCAGATAGTCCGCTTGCTTCTGTAGTAAGGTCGAAAATATTCCTTCTGGTCCGGCTGATAAAAATTGTTTGAAGCTCAGATTCAGTTTGGACATGGGTATTTGAGGGAAACTTTTTCATCTTGGCGGCGTCGTTAACGCTACAAACCTGGTTGCAGAAAAGCTTCCAGGAGGCACGTTTTGCCGCTCTGATAATTTTATTGTATTCATTGAGCTGTGTGTTATACACATCCCAATAAACTTCCCCCATTTTACGATGTGCTCTGTTCAAAAGTCTGTGGACCTCTTTTCCAATACTGCGAATCTCCCCGATCATCCAGGGTCAGTGTTAAATGAAGACCCTCCAATCCCGAACCTGATTGGTTAGATTGCCCGCACATATCGTCACATCCAATACCTCCTCCCTAATCCTATTAACAAAGGTAGCGGTGTTGCCAATATTAAGTGTTATTTATTAGGTTTTTAGTATTCAAGAACTCTGCCAGGGCTTGGCCCCGCTTATTATTTTTGGTGCTGCCCCACGAAATGTGGTAAGAGTTCGTACCGCACCCTATTAGTACTCGTTTTGCTTTCCTCTGCAGCCGCTGCAGCTCCGACGTGGGTGGCGGTGTCGGAGAGTCGAAAGGCAGATAAAGTGATAACAGGTATGCTCCACCGTCTCCCTGTCTCACCACTGTGGCGTCCGACGTTGACAACTCTTGTGGAAAATATTTAATTTAAATTCTAATGAAAAATAATGCAGGTAACTGGCCGAGTACCAGTGTTAGCATAGAATAATTGGTAATTGATATGGTTTAGTCCAGAAATATTATTCCGGGTCGTCCATGGATCCTGAATTAGGGCAATATGTATCTTGTACTTGCTCCATCAGAGTATGTTTAGCTGTCGCGCTCTGGTGGAGGTTTAAATGGATAACCCCAATCATTGGTCCAGCAAATGGGCTTCTTGGGAATGGGTGATGATATCATCGCCCGCTCCCTGCCTATCGGCCTTCCTGCCACTGCGCTGCCTGATGGTATCGTATTAGGTTCTTTGCCTATCCTTGTCATACGAATCTTTATAAAGTCGAAAACGTTTCCATCGTCGGGTCCCTGTTCGTTAGGCTGTATTGAATTTCCCTTCCCTGTACTGCCTGATGTTTCAAAACTAGGATCTTTGAATATCTTAGTTTTTCAAATCTTAAGTAAGTAGGCTTGTTGGGAGTAGGTGATGGTTCCATCGTCCGCTCCCTGATGTTTCAGCATTAGGATTTTTTCAATCCTAACTTTACTAATCTCGAGTCGTTGATGGTACCATCGTCGGGTCACTGCTCGTTAGGACGTGTTGGGTCTCTCGCTCCTGCACTGCATGTTGTTTTAGTATTAGGATATTTGCTTATACCAGCTTTCCCAAGATTTAAAAAGACTTTGAATGTCCCGTCGTCAGCTCCCTTTTTGTTGGACGGTATTCAATCACCTGCCACGGCATAGCCTTATGTCTCAATATGAGGATTCTCAAAATATCAAATATTTTGCCTGTCAAGTCTCTGCAAACCTTTCTCAACAAAATAAGTCTTAAATGCTAAAATTCGTTGAGAATTTATAGTTTCACAAAAAATTTTGGTAGATGATTTTTTCTTAGAGTTATTTTTTTTTTTTCTGTGTACATTCATGTTTTGCAACACCCACACCTCTTGGGCTCAAAAAGCACCATTTCTAATTGACGCAGAATCGCTTTCTGTTTAATAGCAATCAAATTACAGCATGCAATTTTAATCGGATCGTCTTAAAATTGGGCAACGACCTGGAGAAGAACCCTACTGAAATTGTAAGAAGTCCATTCAAATTTATTGTAGATATAGCTTCAAAAACTGTATAAACATTTTTTCAATTTTTGGTGTACACATTTTTCGACAATCCAAGGAACGTCGCACTAACTTTATTTGTAAACTTAATAATAAAATGAATTAATATGTCATTTGGTAAGCCCACTATAAGCCAACCCCAAAAATATGGAACCAAACGAAAGTCTTTTATAAAATCAACCCCAAAATTACTTCAAATGCGTACTAGGACAATACTTCTTTGTGGGTTACACATTTTGCCTACAGACTTAAGCTCATTTAATTGTGCTGACGCTGATGGTGGTGAGTGTGTCCTTTTCTAATGGCTTCTGAAAAGGATTATCACAATGATTTTATTGTTATACAAACTAAGACTTGTTTTGTTGGGGATTTACATAGAATTTCTGGACAAAATAACGATTTTATTTGTTCTTTGATGGCTTCTGGTGTTTTTGTTGCACACTTCAAAAGCTTTTTGGGACTTCATACAAAGACGAAGGCATTTAGTTATGGGGGTTAAAAAACTCCATAACGTTTTTGTTCTCTTGTACATCAATGTTGTGATGTTTTTATTACAAAATGACAATATACTCACACAAAAAAGATTAATGTTGTGGTTCTTGTTTATTATACCTAATTAAAGAAATTAGATATTAGATGCTACAAAAAATTTATACTTATTAACTTAGTTGAATTATTTTCAACAAAAGAAATTAACTAATAAATGAGACTAAATTAAGGAAATCGGAGGATTTGTTTTTATACCCACCACCATAGGATCGGGGCATACTAATCTAATCATTCCATCTGTAACACCTCGAAATATCCGTCGGAATCGGTCTATAACCTGATATAGTTCCCATATAAACCGATCTCCCGATTTGACTTCTTGAACCCTTACAAGGCGCAATTTTTTGTCCACTGTGGCTGAAATTTGCATGTAGTGTTCTGCTATGACTTCGAACAACTGTGCTAAGTACGGTCCAAATCGGTCTATAACCTGATATAGCTCCCTTATAAACCGATCTCTCGATTTGACTTATTGGGTCCTTACAAGCCGAAATTTTTGTCCGATTTGGCTGAAATTTTGCATGCGGTGTTTTGTTTCAACAACTGTGCCAAATACGTCCAAATCAGTCAATAACCTGATTTAGCTCTCATGTAAACCGATCTCTCGATCACCTTTGTTCGGCTCCTAGAAACTTTATTTTTCGCTAGTTTGACAGTAGCTTGGTATGTTCTCTATTTATTCTATTTATTTTGTATACATTTTTAACAGAATCCATGGTGGGGGGTTCCCAAGATTTGGCCTGCCCAAATTTAGCACGCTTTTACTTGTTATATATAATACAAAGCGAAGCACCGTGGGCGAAATGACAGATCTAGCGCCTGAAAAGTTATTTCTTAACTTCAACTGTTTGATATCGAATCAAGGTATACACTGACCTTAAATATCATCACTAACATCCCACTGACCTTAATTATCAATTCTAAATTGATTGACTGCGTCCAATAGAAAAGCTGTAAGCTGCCAAATACAATATATGAGTCAGTCGGTGCGCACTTAGCATTAGCATGTGTTTTTGGTTCGCCGTCACATCTTACATATAACAAGTAAAAAGGCATTACTTTCGCCGAACTTTGAATACCCACTACGTCGGGCATATATGTAAACAAGTAAAAGCGTGCTAAGTTCGGCCGGGCCGAATCTAATATACCCTCCACCATGGATCGCATTTGTCGAGTTCTTTTCCCGGCATCTCTTCTTAGGAAAAACAAGTAAAAGCGTGCTAAGTTCGGCCGGGCCGAATCTTATATACCCTCCACCATGGATCGCATTTATCGAGTTCTTTTCCCGGCATCTCTTTTTTCAAGCGGCTACTCCTTTGGAAGTTAGCGTGCTTTCGACAGACAGACGGACGGACGGACGGACGGACAGACGGACGGACATGGGTAGATCGACATAAAATGTCGCGACGATCAAGAATATATATACTTTATGGGGTCTCAGACGAATATTTCGAGTAGTTACAAACAGAATGACGAAATTAGTATACCCCCCATCTTATGGTGGAGGGTATAACAAGTAAAAGGGTAATAAAGGTAATAAACACGTATGTTGATGGTCATGAGAGAATCCGTAGTACAAAATTTCAGGCAAATCGGATAATAATTGCGACCTCTAGAGGCTCAAGAAGTCAAGATCCCAGATCGGTTTATATGGCAGCTATATCAGGTTATGAACCGTCTTGGACTTTATTTGACATAGTTGTTGAAAGTAACAATAACAAGTAAAAGCGTGCTAAGTTCGGCCGGGCCGAATCTTATATACCCTCCACCATGGATCGCATTTGTCGAGTTCTTTTCCCGGCATCTCTTCTTAGTCAAAAAAGGAAATAAGAAAAGAGTTGCTCTGCTATTAAAACGATATCAAGATATGGTCCAGTTCGGACCACAATTAAATTATTTGTTTGAGACCTGTGTAAAATTTCAGCCAATTCGTATAAGAATTGAGCCCATTGGGGCTCACGAAGTAAAATAGAGAGAACGATTTATATGGGATCTGTATCGGGCTATAGACCGATTCAGACCATAATAAACACGTTTGTTGATGGTCATGAGAGGATCCATCGTACAAAATTTCAGGCATATCGGATAATAATTGCGACCTCTAGGGGTCAAGAAGTCAAGATCCCAGATCGGTTTATATGGCAGCTATATCAGGTTATGAACCGATTTGAACCTTATTTGACACAGTTGTTGAAAGTAAAAATAAAATACGTCATGCAAAATTTTAGCCAAATCAGATAGGAATTGCGCCCTCTAGAAGCTCAAGAAGTCAAGTCCCCAGATCTGTTTATATGACAGCTATATCAGGTTATGGACCGATTTGAAAACACTTCGTGCAAAAATTCATTCAAATCGGATAAGAATTGTGCCCTGTAGAGGCTCAAGAAGTCAAGACCCAAGATCGGTTTATATAGCAGCTATATCAGGTTATGGACCGATTTAAGCCATACTTGGCACATTTGTTGGATATAACAACAAAACACGGATAAAAATTGCGCACTCTAGAGGCTCAAGAAGTCAAGACCCAAGATCGGATTACATGGCAGCTATATCAGGTTATGGACCGATTTGAACCATACTTGTCACAGTTGTTGGATATCATAACAAAACACGTCGTGCAAAATTTCATTCTGATCGGATAAGAATTGCGCACTCTAGAGGCTCAAGAAGTCAAGACCCAAGATCGGTTTATATGGCAGCTATATCAAAACATGGACCGATATGGGCCATTTACAATACCAACCAAAATTTCAAGCGGCTAGCTTTACTCCTTCGGATGTTAGCGTGCTTTCGACAGACAGACGGACGGACGGACGGACAGACGGACGGACGGACGGACAGACGGACGGACATGGCTAGATCGACATAAAATGTCGCGACGATCAAGAATATATATACTTTAAGGGGTCTCAGACGAATATTTCGAGTAGTTACAAACAGAATGACGAAATTAGTATACCCCCCATCTTATGGTGGAGGGTATAAAAATTTGTTATCCAAATTTCGGATGGTGTACCTAGGGGGGCTGCCCCACCCTAAAACCTACCAAACATATATTTTGACCAATCACGACAATATGGGACTCAAATGAAAAATATTAAGTATGAGAAAACGTATCTGATATCTAATTGTCGGACCAAGTGCTAGGGGGACCACCCCAGCCCCTAAATCGGACATATATACCGACCATGGCAATACGGGAATCAAATAAAAGGTATTTGCGAGTAGAATACGAATCTGATGTCCAAATGTGGGACCACGTTCCTGACCATGGGAATATGGGGCTTAAATAAAAGGTATTTGAATGTAGAATACCAATCGGATATCCAAATATGGGACCAAGGGTTTGGGGGACCGCCTCTCACCAAAAACATCCCCCAAAGGGGGAAAATTTACGACCATAGCAATATGGGGCTGAAATGAAAGGTGTTTGGGAGTAAAGCACGAATTTGATATTAAAATTCGGGAAAAGTGTCTACGAGACCACGCCACCCCCACAACACCACCCAAATAGTAAGTATTTTCTGACTATTGCAATATGAGGCTCAAATAAGAGGGTTTTTAAAGTGGAACACGAATCCGATATATATTTTCAAGGCCAACTCACTGAGTAGCCGTCCATCCCCCAAAACACCCCCAAGCCGGTCATGTTCGCCGACTATTGAAATATGGGGCTCAAATTAGCGGTATTTGGGAGTAGACCACGTATCTGATATCAACATTAGGGACCTACTGTCTAGCGGACTTCCCACCACCATAACAACCCCCAAATAGGACGTATTTGCTCACCAAGACAATTTGGGTCTTAAAGAGAGTGGAACTAAATATTCATAATTTTTGGGGCCAATACCCCAAACCGGACATATTTGCTGACTTTTGCAATAAGGAGTTTAAATGAGATTAGAAAAAAAATTTGATATCCAATTTTGAGGGCAATGGCAATATGGATTTCAAATAGATGATATATAGATATATGAGAATAGAGCACGTTGCTGATGTATTTTCCCGAAAAAAACCACTAAATCAGACATCATGAGAATATCGGGCTGAAATTAAGTATTTAAAGAATGGAGTACACCTTACATCCAAACTTAAATTCGTAGACCAATAAAGATAATGTGGGATTCAAAAAAAGGCTCTTATATTGTTAACAGTTTAACAAGTTCAAGTTAACATGGTATTTCACTAAAAGATCTTTAATTGTCGAAAATAAATATTCCAAGGAAACTTTTGTTCCATATATAGTAAAAGAAGGCGCAGCGGAGCGGGCCCGGGTCAACTAGTTTGTTATATGTATATTAGAAAAAACAAGTAAAAGCGTGCTAAGTTCGGCCGGGCCGAAACTTATATACCCTCTACCATAGATCGCATTTGTGGAGATCTTTTCCCGATGTTTCTTTTTAGGCAAACAAAGGATAAAAGAAAAGAATGGTTATGATATTGAAGCTATATATTAAGTTATGGTCCGATCCGGACCATAATTGAATTGAATGTTGGAGACCATAATAGAAGTCAATCGGATATTAATTGCTCCCTCTGTATGCTTAAGAATTTAAGATCCCATATCGGTTTATATGGCAGCTATATGAACCATATTTTGCACAGTTGTGAAAAGGCATAACAAAACGCGTCATACGAAATTTGAGCCAGATCGGATAAGAATTGCGCCCTCTAATGGCTCAAAAAATCAAGATTCAAGATCGGTTTATATCAAATCGGATAGGAATTGCGTCATCTGATGTTCAAGAAGTCAAGACTCCAGATAGGCTTATATGACAGCTATATCAGGTTATAAACCGTTTTCAACCATACTCAGCACAGTTCTTAAAAGCGACACCAAGACATCTCATGCAAAATTTCAATAAATAGGATAAGAATTGCGCCCTCTAATGGCTCAAGAGATCAAGATCCAAGACGGGTTTTTATGGCAGCTATATCAAAACATGAACCGATATGGCCCATTTACAATCCCAACTTTATTTCTTTGACGAATATTTTGAAGTGTTACAATCGGAATGACTAGATCTTATACTCCCATCCTATGGTGGTGGGTATAAAAATATTAATTTTCACTGTGAACACGAATATTTTACCCACCTTAAGCAAGGAAATGTGTTAAAATAATGTTTGTCAGCAGATTTTCACGAGGATTGCATTTTATATTTCGGGCTTAGAGAACTCAAAAACTAATATTAATCATTGAATATCGCTTTATAGTTTTTCAAAATATCCCACATAAAGATCTATATTCTTTTGCAGTGGGATAGTCAATAGACTGTCATCAGTATACTCCGATGTTCTTGCGGGACTCCTCCAGTTTGTGACGATGCAAGCTGGAATCGGGGTCGATACAGACTAGTTGCCTTCCGGGTGAGATCTGGACAGGCGCGGCACTGGATTAAGTCAAGAAGGAAAATATTTCTTCTCGACCAATGGTGCATGCTTGTACACCAAGTATTCATTCAGGTCGTGAGGGTCCTGATTCTTTCAACCACCGACTCGAAGATTGGTAGATTGGAGTCTGGTGGTGACCGGAGACATGCACTTTTCGTAATAAACTCCGGCTGTCTCGCAGACCTCAACAACTCTGAAGGAGTTGTATCAACAACAAGTTTAAACTGAAGATCTTTAGAAGCGTTAGGTGTGAGGAATCAGGAGACGACTCACCAGTTGTTGCTGAGCACTTTTCTGATGAACTATCGACCACATCGCTAAGGTCTGCGGTATTGCAGGAGACTGAAAATCCCCTTACCACAATCAAGACAGGAGGGGAAGGAATCGAAATGAGACCCGACAAGCCCTGTGTAAGTGGTTGTAAGGTTGTATTGGGTTCAAGGTGTACGCCTGCGGGGAAGGGCGGAACTCAAAAAGTACTTTAACAGCAACAGCTAGTGAAGCATCTAAAGAGGAATCGTCCACACTGCATTTCTCCAGTGTCCTAAGGAAGAGTGGTTCCACAGCTTTCTCACCTGACCCTGGGTGTGTACGGAAACTCATCATGACAAGATCTAACGAGGCTTGTGAGGATGATCTCCTAACGGAATCAGAAGGCGAGGCTAAAAGCGGTGGAGGTTCCTATACCTGACTATGGTCAGGTTTTTGTAGATAAATCTCCACCATTGTACTGAGGACGACACCGTCTGATGCACTGAATTTAAACAAATTCCTCTGGACATTGTGGCTAGACAAATTGCTGCGAACACTGCCGTGAGGCTTAGAGATATTTATCTATGGTCAGTTGGCGCCTACGGATACTGTGTTTTCCTTGATATAATGTCCGATGTTCCAGGCAGTGTGAATTACACCCTGACGGAGCCGCTTTTTGATAAAAAGTACAGTACCACTATTCCTGACAGAACCGAGGTGGGCTTTGGGCTGTGCTCTAAAGATCTAGAACTGGTCATATCGAAAAGGTTTTTGAACCACTGCATTATGTATCATGTGGAGATCCTTCCAATTGAGGAAGTGATGGAATGGCTATTATATAATATCATAAAGAGGATTGGCATAAATATATTTTCAGACAGTCATTAAATCCCTGGAGAACGTAATTCTAACCGCTCTCGACTGTCTTAGATCTCTCAACGAGATTGCTGAAGATTTCAAAATTCACCTGTTCTGGGTACCGGGCCACAGAGATATCCCCGGAAATACTAAGGCGGACGAGCTTGCGAGTCTAGGAACTACTTACACATTCCAGGGAAACTGGAATCGATGGATATGCCTCTAGCGACATGTAAGCTAACATTTTAGAACCAGGCCCAAAGGACAACGAATGATAGATGGTCACAAAGAGGTGGTTGTGAGCATTCCAAGACTATGTGGCCTAATCTAGACTTGAAGAGGTCTATCGCTTTGTTGTCATTGGCTAGAACAGACGTCTCAGTCATTGTGACCGTCATGACAGGTCACGGTCTAATCGGAAAACATCCTGACAGACTGAAGGTTGCCAGTAACGACTATTGCAGAAGCTGTGAGAACATCGAAGAAGAAGCGACTTTTGAACACCTTCTGCGTGTGTCCCGCACTAGTAGTCAGAAGGAGTTCCACTTTAGGTTTTCATTTCTTTGAGAACCTGTTTGATTTAGAGATTATGAACGTTCGCAAGTTGTTGGGCTGGATGGTTTAACGGTAGGAACTAAAGGTAACTTCCTTCTTCTATTCCTGTGGTATCACAATGGACGAAATCGTCTAAGTGGGTCTGATGGCCTCAGAAACCAAACCTTACCTATAAAGACATGATGCAAATTATAAGCATATACAGCAAAAGTTGGATGCAATTTTTTGCCGGAAATCTTTTCTGTTCGCGCTTTCTTTTGTCCAGCTTTAGACTATTGTTTAATGCTTTCTATTCAAAGAATAGTATAGCAAAAAAACATTTAAAAGTCAGCTAAATGTATGTTTTTGTTAGAAGCATTTGACTGGTTTCCTGTATCGCGCGATTTCATTTTCGACCAAGAAAAATCATCAGCAGGAGATGTCAACTGGATCATGGTGCTTTACAACCATTCCAAATAGAGTAAGTTATTAAGCACACATTTGAATTTGAACAGGGTCTTTAAGACGACTTGATTCATAAGCCCAATAGAAAACTAGTGCATGTAGTGCCTTTTATATGTAGAACTTATTTCGAAATCGAGTCAGACTTTAATTTGGATACCAATTAAAATAGCAATTTAGAAACTTGTAAGATTTCCACATCTTTAAAAGGCCACATCGAATAAAAGATTATACGGAAGTTATACCAAAACCTGTGCCAATTTTAATGACACATACTGGGACATGAATAGAACATCTCACGCCCTATATTGTAGAGATGACTGCCTTAAAAGTCCATATCGGACGAAATATACACAATGAAGCTATATCTAAATTAGGACCGATTTTAATGAAATTTTGCGCACGTACTGGAACGTCAATATAAAATCGGGCGAAAGTTCTACAGCCTTAAAGGGCAATACCGGATGAAAGATATATATGGTACCTATATCTAAATCTAAACCGAGTTTTATGAAATTTTGCACAAATACAAATAAAGCAAATCATGCAAAATTTTGTAAAGATCGGACCAAAATTTTGGCTTCTACAGTCTTAAAAAGCCAAATCGGATGAATGATATATATGGGAGCTATATCTAAATCTAAACCGATTTTATAAAATTTTGCACATACATTGAGACTTTATTTGGTGGAGATCGGACCAAAATTGTTGCTTCTACAGCTATAATAGTTCAAATCGGAAGAAAGATATTTATTATATTTCTAAATCTGAACCGATTTTTATGAAATAATTCAGATATATTAAGTGCAGTAACAAAACAGTCCGTGCCAAATTTTGTGCATATCAGTTGAAAATTCAAGCTACTTCGGCCATTTAAGATATATATATATATATATATATATATATATATATATATATATATATATATATATATATATGGAAGCTATATCTAAATTTGAACCGATTTTTATGAAATTTTGCACACATATGGAGACGTCAAATAAAACACCCCATGCCAAATTTTGTAAGGATCGGTAAAAAATTGTGGCTCTACAGCATTAAACGGCCATATCGGATGAAAGATATATATGGGAGCTATATAGAAATCAATAGCGTTCGTCCTTGGGGCAAAAAGGTGACATGAGCAAAATTTCGTGACAATCGAGCAACAAATACGACCTGCACTTTGATTACAAGAATACATGGGCTCACAGACGGACAGACGGACATGGCTAAATCGAATCAGAAAGTGATTCTGAGTCGATCGGTATATTTATCAGTGGGTCTAGCTCTTCTCCTTCTTAGCGTGACAAACAAATGCACAAATCTATAATACCCTGTGCCACAGTGGTGGTGCAGGGTATAACCAGTAAGGAAAGGCAAAAGTCGGGCGGGCCCACTTTTTAATACCCTAAACCACCTAGTATACGTGCTTCTTTTAATATATAAAACTTATCTCCGAATCTACTCAGACTTTAATGTGCATACCTATTGAAATATTACCATATTGGGTAAAAAATATTTATGAGAGTAGTAAACACATATTGGGACTTCAAATTAAACATCTCGTGGTTTATGTTTTTAAGATCGGACTAAAATTGTGGCTTCTACAACCTTAAAACTCCATATCGGATGAAATTTATGGCAGCTATATCTGGGCCGATTTTAACGAAATTTTGCACACATATGTAGACTTATAATATAAGTGAGAATCAGGCGATAATAACGTATGAGTGCTACATCCAATTTTGATGAAATCTCGCAGATATGTAAAGATCAGTAACAAAACAATCCGTGGCAAATTTTGTGCAGATCGGATACAAATAGTGTTTATTACAGCCATAACAGTGCAAATAGGGCGATACATATACATGGGAGCTATAATCAAATCTGAACCGATTTTGATGAAATCTTGCACGTATGTAACAAAACAATTCATGCTAAATTTTGTGCAGATCGCTTGAAAATTGTAGCTGCTACGGCCATTTAAGTGCAAATCGGGTGATACATATAAATGAAAGCTATATCTAAGTCCGACCCGATTTTGATAACATTTTTCAGATATGTTAAGATCAGCAAGATAACAATCCGTGCCAAATTTTGGGCAGATCGGTTGAAAACTGTAGCTGTTACGGCCATTCAAGTGCAAACGGACGAGACATATTTATGGGAGCTATATCTACATCTGAACCGATTTTTACCAAAGCCAATAGCGTCTATCCTTGGGCCAAAAAATTGATAAGTGCAAAATTTCGTGATGATTGGACAACCAATACGACCTGCACTTTGATTACAAGAATATATGGACTCACAGACGGACAAAGCTAAATCGAATCAGAAAGTGATTCTGCGTCGATCGGTATATTTATCAATGGGTCTAGCTCTTCTCCTTCTTAGCGTTGCAAACAAATGCACAAACTTATAATACCCTGTGCCACTGTGGTGGTGTAGGGTATAAAAACAAATAAAATCTTACTTCCCTTATTCAAATCCAACTTATCCAACGATGCTAAAAGCAACAAGTAAAAGTGTGCTAAGTTCGGCCGGGCCGATCTTATATACCCTCCACCATGGATCGCATTTGTCGAGTTCTTTTCCCGGCATCTCTTCTTAGGCAATAAAGGATATAAGGAAAGAATTGCTCTGCTATTAGAGCGATATCAAGATATGGTTCTGTTCGGACCACAACTAAATTATATGTTGGCGACCTGTGTAAAGTGTCAGCCAATTCGAATAAGAATTGCGCCCTTTGAGGCCTCAAGAAGTAAAATAGAGAGATCGATTTATATGGGAGTGATATCAGGCTACATACCGATTCAAACCATAATAAACACCTATTTTGATGGTCATGAGAGGTCTCGTCGTACAAAATTTAAGGCAAATCGGATAATGTTGGGTTGCCCAAAAAGTAATTGTCGGTAATATAGTAGTAATACATTCGGCGTTAACAAATTTTTTCAACGGCTTGTGACTCTGTAATTGCATTCTTTCTTCTGTCAGTTATCAGCTGTTACTTTTAGCTTGCTTTAGAAAAAAAGTGCGCGAAATTTTGTTTACATTTGTTTGTTTGGCGTCAATTTTAATATGGGTACCACATGTATTGAAAGAAATTCATTTAACAAACCGAATCAACGCTTGTGATACGACCTTAAACGCAATGAATTCGATCCGTTTTTAAAACGAATCATAACTGGAGATGAAAAATGGATTGTTTACAACAACGTTAGCCGAAAACGATCATGGTCCAAGCATGGCGAACCAGCTCAAACCACATCAAAGGCTGATATCCACCAAAAGAAGGTTATGCTGTCTGTTTGGTGGGATTGGAAATTGGAACATAACCTGATATAGCTGCCATATAAACCGATCTTGGGTCTTGACTTCTTGAGCCTCTAGATTGCGCAATTCTTATCCGATTGGAATGAAATTTTGCACCACATGTTTTGTCATGATATCCAACAACTGTGCCAAGTATAGTGCAAATCGGAACATAACCTGATATAGCTGCCTTGAGCCGATAGGGTGCGCAATTCTTATCCGATTGGAATGAAATTTTGCACGACGTGTTTTGTTATGATATCCAACAACTGTGCATAGTATGGTTCAAATCGGTCAATAGCCTGATATAGCTGTTATATAAACAAATCTGGGGACTTGACTTCTTGAGCCTCTAGATGTCGCAATTATTATCCGATTTGCCTGAAATTTTGTACTACGGATTCTCTCATGACCATCAACATACGTGTTTATTATGGTCTGAATCGGTCTATAGCCCGTTACTGCTCCCATATAAATCGATCTCTCTATTTTGCACGACGTGTTTTGTTATGATATCTAACAACTGCGCTAAGTATGGTTTAAATCGGTCCATAACCCGATATAGCTGCCATATAAACTGATCTTGGGTCTTGACTTCTTGAGTCTCTAGAGTGCGCAATTCTTATCCGATTGGGATGAAATTTTCCACGATGTGGTTTGTTATGATATCCAACAACTCTGCCAAGTAAAGTACAAATCGGTTAATAACCTGATATTGTTGCCATATAAACCGATCGGGAATATTGACTTCTTGAGCCTCTAGAGGTCGCAATTATGATCCGATTTGTCTGAAATTTTGTGCGACGGATCCTCTCATGACCATCAACATACGTGTTTATTATGGTCTGAACCGGTCTATAGCCCGATACAGCTCCCGTATAAATCGATCTCTCTATTTTACTTCTTGAGCCCCCAAACGGCGCAATTCTTATTCGAATTGGCTGACATTTTACACAGGTCTCCAACATATAATTTAATTGTGGTCCAAACCGGACCATATCTTGATATCGCTCTAATAGCAGAGCAAATCTTTTCTTATATCCTGTTTGCCTAAGAAAAGATGCCGGGAAAAGAACTCGACAAATGCGATCCATGGTGGAGGGTATATAAGATTCGGCCCTGCCGAACTTATCACGCTCTTGGGTCTTGAATTCTTAAGTCTCCAAAGTGCGCAATTCTTATCCGCTTGGAATAAAATTTTGCACCACGTGTTTTGTCTTGATATCCAACATCTGTGGCAGGTATGGTTCAAATCGGACCATAACCTGATATAGCTGTCATATAAACCGATCTTGGGTCTTGACTTTGTGAGTCTCTAGAGTGCGCAATTCTTATCCGATTGGAATGAAATTTTGCACGACGTGTTTTGTTATGATATCCAACAACTGTGCATAGTATGGTTCAAATCGGTCCATAGCCTGATACAGCTGTCATATAAACATATTTGCCTGAAATTTTATACGACGGATTCTCTCATGACCATCAACATACGTGTTTATTATGGTCTGAACCGGTCTATAGCCCGATACAGCTCCCGTATAAATCGATCTCTCTATTTTACTTCTTGAGCCCCCAAACGGCGCAATTCTTATTCGAATTGGCTGACATTTTACACAGGTCTCCAACATATAATTTAATTGTGGTCCAAACTGGACCATATCTTGATATCGCTCTAATAGCAGAGCAAATCTTTTCTTATATCCTGTTTGCCTAAGAAGAGATGCCGGGAAAAGAACTCGACAAATGCGATCCATGGTGGAGGGTATATAAGATTCGGCCCGGCCGAACTTATCACGCTCTTGGGTCTTGAATTCTTAAGTCTCTAAAGTGCACAATTCTTATCCGCTTGGAATAAAATTTTGCACCACGTGTTTTGTCTTGATATCCAACATCTGTGGCAGGTATGGTTCAAATCGGACCATAACCTGATATAGCTGCCATATAAACCGATCTTGGGTCTTGACTTTGTGAGTCTCTAGAGTGCGCAATTCTTATCCGATTGGAATGAAATTTTGCACGACGTGTTTTGTTATGATATCCAACAACTGTGCATAGTATGGTTCAAATCGGTCCATAGCCTGATACAGCTGTCATATAAACAGATTTGCCTGAAATTTTATACGACGGATTCTCTCATGACCATCAACATACGTGTTTATTATGGTCTGAATCGGTCTATAGCCCGATACTGCTCCCATATAAATCAATCTCCCTATTTTACTTCTTGAGCCCCCAATGGCGCAATTTTTATTCGAATTGGCTGACATTTTACACAGGTCTCCAACATGTAATTTAATTGTGGTCCAAACCGGACCATATATTGATATCGCTCTAATAGCAGAGCAAATCTTTTCTTATTTCTTATATCACACTTAGAACAGTTGTTGTATATTATAACAAAACACGTCGCGCAAATTTCATTCCAATCGGATAAGAACTGCGCACCCCAGAGGCTCAAGAAGTCAAGACTCGAGATCGGTTTATATGGCAGCTATATATAACAAAACATGGGCCGATATGACCCATTTACAATACCAACCGACCTACACTAATAAGAAGTAGTTGTGCAAAATTTCAAGCGACTAGCTTTACTCCTTCGGAAGTTAGCGTGCTTTCGACAGACAGACGGACGGAAAGACGGACGGACGGAAAGACGGACGGACGGAAAGACGGACGGACGGAAAGACGGACGGACGGAAAGACGGACGGACGGAAAGACGGACGGACGGACATGGCTAGATCGACATAAAATGTCGCGACGATCAAGAATATATATACTTGATGGGGTCTCAGACGAATATTTCGAGTAGTTACAAACAGAATGACGAAATTTGTATACTCCCCATCCTATGGTGGAGGGTATAAAAATGTAGTACCCTATTTTCACCACGGGGTCATAATGCACCATCTGTAAAAGTCGGTTCAGCCGTTTCTAAGTCTAAAAGGAACACACAAACATACAAACAAACAAACCTACAAACAAACACAAATGGATTTTTATACCCTCCACCATAGGATGGGGGTATACTTATTTCGTCATGCTGTTTGTAACTTCGTCTGAGACCCCATAAAGCATATATATTCTTGATCGTCGTGACATTTCATGTCGACCTAGCCATGTCCGTCCGTCTGTCTGTCGAAAGCACGCTATCTTCCGAAGGAGTAAAGCTAGCCGCTTGAAAATTTTGCACAAATAATTCTTATTAGTGTAGGCCGGTTGGTATTGTAAATGGGCCATATTGGTCCATGTTTTGATATAGCTGCCATATAAACTGATCTTGGATCTTGACTTCTTGAGCCTCTAGAGGGGGTATTTCTTATCCGATTGGAATGAAATTTTGCACGAAGTATTTTGTTATGATATCCAACAAATGTGCTATGTATGGTTCAAATCGGTCTATGTTTTGATATAGCTGCCATATAAACCGATCTTGGGTCTTGACTTCTTGAGCCTCTAGAGTGCGCAATTCTTATCCGATTGGAATGAAATTTTGCACGTAGTATTTTGTTATGATATCCAACAACTGTGTCAAATAAGGTTCAAATCAGTTCATAACCTGATATAGCTGCCATATAAACCGATCTGGGATCTTGATTTCTTGAGCCTCTAGAGGTCGCAATTAATATCCGATTTGCCTAAAATTTTGTACGATGGATTCTCTCATGACCATCAACATAGTAGTTTATTATGGTCTGAATCGGTCTATAGCCCGATACAGCTCCCATATGAATCGATCTCTCTATTTTACTTCGTGAGCCCCCAAAGGGCGCAATTCTTGTTCGAATTGGCTGACATTTTACACAGGTCTCCAACATATGATTTAATTGTGGTCCAAACCGGACCCTTTCTTGATATCGCTCTAATAGCAGAGTAAATCTTTTCTAATATCCTTTTTTGCCTAAGAAGAGATGCCGGGAAAAGAACTCGACAAATGCGATTAATGGTGGAGTGTATATAACATTCGGCCCGGCCGAACTTAGCTTAGTACGCTTTTACTTGTTATATATAAGATTTGTTTGTCCCTGTTCGTTAGTAGAATGTTCATGAGCAAAATTTGCAATTTGCAATACTTGTTTTTACTTAGATATATGGACGCATTATTCGGCAATGATATTGGATCACTATTGTCTATCATTTTTCTTCGAATACGATCAAAATTATTGTCCTTTTAAGATTCACAGGACGACAATCACAATAGAAGGAATGTAGCCATGCTATTTATACCCACCACAATAGGATAGGACGGGGTTATGCCCATCTAGTCATTCCGTTTCTAACTCCTCGAAATAGTCATCTAAGACACCGTAAAGTACATATATTCTGGATCGTCTCGACGTTCTGAGTCTATCTAGCCATGTCCGTCCGTCCCTTCGTCTGTCGAAATCACGATAGCGGTCGAACGCTTTAAGCTAGCCGCTTGAAACTGATTTGGCTGAGATTTTGCATATAGTGGCACAACTGTACCAAGTACGGTAGAAATTGGCATGTAACTTGATATATCTCCCATATAAACCGATCTCCTGATTTGGCTTCTTGAGCACCTGGAAGCCGATTTTTGTCCGATTGGGCTAAAATTTTGCAGGAGGTGTTCTTTTATGACTTCCAACAACTGTTACAAGTAGGGCCCAAATCAGTCTATAATATGATCCCATATAAACCTTTCGCCCGATTAGACTTCTTACGCTCTAACAAGCCGCAATTTTTGTCCGATTTGGCTGAACTTTTGCATGTAGTGTTTTGTGATGACTTCCAACATTTGTGTGAAGTACGGTCAAAATCGGTCTTTAACCTGATATAGCTCCCATATAAACCGATATCCCGATTTGACTTTTTGAACCCCTGGAAGCCGCACTTTTTGTCCGATTTGGCTGAAATTATGCAGTATTCTGTTATGACTTCCAACAACCGTGCCAAGTTCCGTCCAAATCAGTCTAAAACCTGATATAGCTTCCATATAAACCGATCGCCCGATTTGACTTGAGCCCTTACAAGCCGCCACTTTTGTCCGATTTGGCTGAAATTGAGCCTGTAGTGTTTTGTAACGAGTTCCAACAACTGTGCCAAATACGGCCCAAATCAGTTTATAACCTGATATAGCTCTCATGTAAACCGGTCTCTCGATCATCGTTTTTCGATTCCTAAGAGCTTAATTTTTTCTGGTTTGACAGAAGTTTGGTATGTAGAATAAAAAAATTATGTTCTTCAACAAAATTTGTATACCCTCCACCATAGGATAGGGATATACTAATTTCACCATTCTGTTTGTAACTACTCGAAATATTCGTCTGAGACTCCATAAAGTATATATTTTCTTGATCTTAACGACATTTTTTGTCGATCTAGCCATTTGCGTCCGTCTGTCCGTCCGTCCGTCTGTCTGTTGAAAGCACGCTAACTTCCGAAGGAGTAAAGCTAGCCGCTTGAAATTTTGTGCAACTACTTCTTATTAGTGTAGGTCGGTTGGTATTGTAAATGAGCCAAATCGGTCCATAACCTGATATAGCTCCCATTTAAACCGATCTTGGGTCTTGATTTCTTGAGCCTCTAGAGGCCACAATTCTTATCCAATTGGAATGAAATTTTGCACGTAGTATTTTGTTATAATATCCAACAACTGTGCCAAGTATGGTTCAAATCGGTTCTTAACCTGATATAGCTGTTATATAAAGAGATCTGGGGACTTGACTTCTTGAGCTTCTAGAGGGCGCAATTCCTATCCTATTTGGCTGAAATTTTGCAAGGCGTATTTTATTCTCACATTCAACAACTGTGTCAAATAAGGTTCAAATCGGTTCATAGCCTGTTAAAGCTGCCATATAAACCGATCTGGGATCTTGTTTTGTATAAATTTTAAGCAGAATCCATGATGGTGGGTCCCCAAGATTCCGCCCAGCCGAACTTAGTACCCTTTTACTTGTTATACCCTCCACCATAAGATGGGGGGTATACTAATTTCGTCATTCTGTTTGTAACTACTCGAAATATTCGTCTGAGACCCCATAAAGAATATATATTCTTGATCGTCGCGACATTTTATGTCGATCTAGCCATGTCCGTCCGTCTGTCCGTCCGTCCGTCCGTCCGTCTGTCTGTCGAAAGCACACTAACATCCGAAGGAGTAAAGCTAGCCACTTGAAATTTTGCACAAATACTTCTTATTAGTGTAGGTCGGTTGGTATTGTAAATGGCCCATATCGGTCCATGTTTTGATATAGCTGCCATATAAACCGATCTTGGGTCTTGATTTCTTGAGCCTCTAGCGTGCGCAATTCTTATCCGATCAGAATGAAATTTTGAACGACATGTTTTGTTATGATATCCAACAACTGTGCCATGTATGGTTTAAATCGGTTCATAACCTGATATAGCTGCCATATAAACCGATCTTGGGTCTTGAATTCTTGAGCCTCTAGAGTGCGCAATTTTTATCCGATTGAAATGAAATTTTGCACGACGTGTTTTGTTATGATATCCAACAACTGTGACAAGTATGGTTCAAATCGGCCCATAACCTGATATAGCTGTCATATAATCCGATCTTGGGTCTTGACTTCTTGATCCTCTAGAGGGCACAATTCTTATCCGATTTGAATGAATTTTTGCACGAAGTGTTTTGTTGTTATATCCAACAACTGTGCCAAGTATGGTTCAAATCGGTTCATAACCTGATATAGCTGTCATATAAACAGATCTGGGGACTTGACTTCTTGAGCTTCTAGAGGGCGCAATTCCTATCCGATTTGGCTAAAATTTTGCATGACGTATTTTATTTTTACTTTCAACAACTGTGTCAAATAAGGTTCAAATCGGTTCATAACCTGATATAGCTGCCATATAAACCGATCTGGGATCTTGACTTCTTGAGCTTCTAGAGGGCGCAATTCCTATCCGATTTGGCTAAAATTTTGCATGACGTATTTTATTTTTACTTTCAACAACTGTGTCAAATAAGGTTCAAATCGGTTCATAACCTGATATAGCTGCCATATAAACCGATCTGGGATCTTGACTTCTTGACCCCTAGAGGTCGCAATTATTATCCGATTTGCCTGAAATTTTGTACGACGGACTCTCATGACCATCAACAAACGTGTTTATTATGGTCTGAATCGGTCTATAGCCCGATACAGATCCCATATAAATCGTTCTCTCTATTTTACTTCGTGAGCCGCAATGGGCCCAATTCTTATACGAATTGGCTGAAATTTTACACAGGTCTCCAACATATAATTTAATTGTGGTCCGAACCGGACCATATCTTGATATCGTTTTAATAGCAGAGCAACCCTTTTCTTATATCCTTTTTTTGCCTAAGAAGAGATGCCGGGAAAAGAACTCGACAAATGCGATCCATGGTGGAGGGTATATAAGATTCGACCCGGCCGAACTTAGCACGCTTTTACTTGTTTTATTTATTATTTCAAGTTTGTTTCCAAAAATTTCAAATTTATTGTAATTTTTGTTGTGTCTTTTTTTTGCCACAATTATACTCTGATGTAAAAAGTATTCGCCATTTGAAAAATTTCGATACGATAGCTTGCGAGTGTGGAAATACATTCATTCGATACGTGATGAAAACTTATTCGATACAAAAGCTCTATCTATCACTCTATCACGTATGCCATAATTTGGTCCCAGGTTTTCTATCGTCGCCTCGATTACACATCGATGATATGACATGTTCTTTTCCTCTATTCATCCTCCCATCACCATAAGTCTCTTAGCCGCAGTGCCTGCCTCTCATTTTGATTGTATGTCAAACGCTCGGATATCTAGAATTGTATGCAGTGCCTTAGTGGACGTAGTCTTCATCGCTCCACCTTTGCCTAGACGTCACGTTCTCTGAACCTGTGGTATTATCCTAACGTTGCACTTTCACTCCATCGCAGTCTGCCAAACTTTTTATTGGTCCAATCACGCTCCTGGAGAGCCTCGGATTCAATACTCATTTCTAACCTACGGCCAGTCTACATAGTGCCAAACATCCTTATCAATGCATACCGCTAATGTGCTCGTCTTAGCATCGAATAATTCTTCTATTTTATGCACAACCTCGTTCAAGGCAGTCTCCACCGACCTTTATCGATTCATAACTTAATATAACTCCCATGTAAACCTATCTCTTGACCACCTTCCTTTAGGTGCTTAATTTTTATCCATTTTTGGCCGGCCTCCCATTATCCTTTTTAGATTCTGCCTATAAAATTAAGCCGTGCAAAGAACTTAACAAATCCAACCAATGGTGGAGGGTATGTAAGATTCGGCCCAGTCGAATTTTGCACCGAATTTAGCAAATCGGCATTGTTAAACATTTCGTGATGTTCTGACACCAGATATTACTGTGCCCTCAAAAAGTTAAGTATATCGTATGTATATGGCAAATATAGGAGGAACAACTGCATTGAATAAAACGGAAAAAATATAAACATGTAAAAGCGTGCTAAGTTCGGCCGGCCGAATCTTGGGAACCCAGTACCATATATTCTGCTAAAAATGTATACAAAATAAATTTAGTTGAAGGGCCTAATTTTATTCAACCTACCAAACGTCTGTCAAACCAGCAAAAATTAAAGCTACTAAGAACCGAACAAGGATCATCGAGAGACAAGTTTATATGGGACCTATATCAGGTTAGAGACCGATTTCGGCCGTAATAAGCACAGTTGTTGGAAGTCATAACAAAACACTACATGCTCAATTTCAGCCAAATCGGACAAAAATTGCAGCTACCAGGGACTCAAGAAGTCAAATCGGGAGATCGGTTTAAATGGGAGCTATATCTAAATCTAAACCGATATGGCTCATTCGCATTCCCCAACGACCAATATCAATAGCAAGTGTCTGCGCAAAATTTTAAGCGTCTCCCTTTAGGCGTTCGACCCCTATCGTGATTTCGACAGACAGACGGACGGACAGACCTGGCTTGATCGACTAGGAATACGGGACGATCAAGAAAATATATACTTTGTGGGGTCTTAGACGAATATTTCGAGGTGTTTCAAACGCAATGACTAGATTAGTATAATTCCATCCTATGGTGTTGGGTATGAAAACTTACCTTTTACAACTGTACAACACTTTTCAATATAGCGTTCAAATAAATCGATCTTTTATTGGGCACAAATACTTTTCCGATTAATAATTGAATAATGTTGAATAAAAACTATCCTTCAATTAAAAGACTTCTTCACACAGAATTTCAGAAATCATTTCTGGTTTTAAATCCACACTAGTTACTAATATTGTCTTCATGATAGAATCCTAGCAGAAATTACCATTTTTGTATGCAAGAGATTTTTATCGTTCACTCACTTTAATCTTCCAATATAAATCACAACCACTTCCGACATTAATATCTTTAAAATCCCTTTTATCTTCAAACTTTTGCCATTGCATCTGGTTTCTGGTAATAATTTTTTTTGTTCGGTTGCAGTTGTTTTTGTCTCCATACAGTTGGTATGCTTTGTCTTTGGGTTTGACTTCATCTTTTGGAGTTGCAGCATAAAATATTTTTAAGTCATTTCTTATGCACATGCTTTATATACTAAAGACAAACTCGCATATAGACCTATCTACCCGAAATATGAAAAAATATTTCAGTCAAGGGTTATAAAAAATGAATTCGCCTTTTGTGAACACTCATATGTATGGACAATTCCATTGTACGGGGGTGTTACATATTTACTGAAATAACGACTATATCTTCTGAACATATTTATATATTTAAAAGCTTCGCTTTATACTCGTATGAAGCTTGTGCAATTTTATTCCTTTAACGAACCATCAATTAATATCATAGGTTGTGCCAATATAGAACTTTGCACGGCAATCAAAACTAGTGAAACGGGCGTTACAATTAGCGAAATTTGCCTGCCTTCCACGGAAACTGAGCTATACCAAGAGGCACCATAGGGTGGACCCCAGAACTGATTGGTCTAATAAAGAGCTGGAGAAAACTCTTCAACATAGCGAAAGCCACAACGGCATCATACGATTGAGACGTCTATAAGGCTGAGCTAAGAAAATACGAGCTGGCGAGCTGAGAGAGGTCCAAATCAATTCACGGAGGTGTACTGTCTCCTCTACTCTGGATAGCCATTTGCAAATATTGCCCATGAACATTTCACTAAGGAACAGGGGCAAACTTCTCACATATCAACGAGTGCAGTGATTCATATTTACGTTCAATGATAAGGGGCCTCCTTTTTTATAGCCGAGTCCGATCGGCGTGCCGCAGTGCGACACCTCTTTGGAGAGAAGTTTTATATGCCATAGTACCTCAAAACTGTTGCCAGCGTTAAGAGGGGAAAACCACCGCTGAAAATTTTTTCTAATGGTTGAAACCAGGCGTTCGGCATCATAGGCTAACCTCTGCGCTACGGCGGCCTCCAGCCAGGAATACAGCCATTTATAATGTGTTATTGCCTATGGAAGAAGATGGTGGGCTACCGAAAGTGGCGTAACTTCCTGCAAGATAGAAGTAGATCTTTTCAGCAGGCCATACAAGTTACCTACTATGGCACCTGTCTCCTTGGGAGGGAAGAAGATGGTGGGCTACCGAAAGTGGCGTAACTTCGTGCAAGATAGAAATAGATCTCTTCAGTAGGTCATACAAGTTACCCACAGTGGCACCTGTCTCCTTGGGAGGAAAGAATGTTCCAGTTACTGAAAGCGCAAAATACCTGGTTATTTTGGTGGACAGAAAATTGAACTTTAAATTGAACATTTTGGAAAGGGACATCCACATTTTTTAAAAAAATAAAAATTGCCAAATAGACAATTCTTCTGTTACTTTGAAAATGGTAAAAAAAACCCAAAACAATTGATTGAAAATTGTGGTCTCTGGTCATGAAGTCAGAGCTAAATTCTGTACTGTATCCCAACACACCCTTTATTATAGGCTGATCTATATCTTCAACTACTTCAAAATCTTTGCGAATATCTCAGTTTTATATTAAAAGTTTCGACGATTAATGTTTTAATAGCATTTTTATACCCTCCACCATTGGATGGGGGTATACTAATTTCGTTATTCTATTTGTAAGTCCTCGAAATATTCGTTTAAGACCCCATAAAGTATATATATTCTTGATCGTCATGACATTTTAAGTCGAACGAGCCATCGGTTTATATGGCAGCTATATCAGGTTATGGACCGATTCAAACCAAACTTGGCACAGTTGTTGTCATAACAAAACACGTCGTGCAAAATTTCATTCTAATCGGATAAGAATTGCGCACTTTAGAGGCTCAAGAAGTCAAGACCCAAGATCGGTTTATATGGCAGCTATATCAAAACATGGACCGATATGGCCCATTTACAATACCAACCGACCTACACTAATAAGAAGTAAGTAAGTAATAAGAGTGCACAATTTCAAGCGGCTAGCTTTACTCCTTCGGAAGTTAGCGTGCTTTCGAAAGACAGACGGACGGACGGACGGACATGGCTAGATCGGCATAAAATGTCGCTAGGATCAAGAATATATATACTTTATGGGGTCTGAGACGAATATTTCGAGTAGTTACAAATAGAATGACGAAATTAGTATACCCCCCATCCTATGGTGGAGGGTATAAAAAATACAATAGCGTTAAAAAATAATTTTTTACCAATTTTGCGAAGAGCCATCTACATTCTGTTTAGATGATGCCACTAAATTCTCCTTCAAACTTTGTTAAAATCGATCAAAAATTTAATTTTCGATCGAGAAGATGCCCGGTAAAAATTGCATCCACCTATTGCCTTATATGCCTATTTCATTATGTCTTGAATTCCTTTAGTTTTCATAATTTATTGGAGAAAAAAAAGGTGGTTGAACTAAAATTTAGAAGTACGAACAGATTTCTACATTATTGCAATTGCGAACTGTTTTCTTTCTTTGTCAAGTTTATTTGAGTTCTGAATATTATTTGATTTATTATCGTTAATCTACCAATCTTCCACCGACTGGAAGATTGGTAGATTAGATGAGGCTGATGGGTGACCGCAGACATGCCGAATTTGTACTAAACTCCGGCAGTCTCGCACATTTCAAGAAGTCTGAAGGAGTTGTGTTATACGGATTCAACAAGTTGAAGATGAAGGTCTACAGAAGTGGTGGGGTTGGGGATCCGGAGATGATTCAGAAGTTATTGCTGAACACTTGTCTGAGATACTATCGACCTCATCTCTAAAGTCTGAAGAATTGCAGGAGATTGGAGGACCCCCTGCCACGATCGGAACAGAAAAGGAAGGCGTCGAAACGGGACCCGACAAGCTGTATGGGTAAGTCATCCGGTTGAATTGGGCTCAAGGTGTGCGACACCGGGGAAGGACAGAACTCAAAAGGTACTTCGGAAGCAGCAGCTGGTGAAGTATCTAAGGAGGAATCGTCCACACCGCAAGTGTCCAGTGTCCTGAGGAAGAGTGGTTCCACCGCATTCTCAACTGTCCCTCGATACGTAAAGAAACTAATCATTGTCTTTAAGGCGATCTAACGAATCTTGCGAGGATGAACTTCTGGCGGACTCAGAAAACGAGGCTAACGCAACACTGCTGGAAATTCTGAATCCTGACTGAGGTCCGGTTTCTGCAGATAAATCTCCACCATTGTAAGGCCACTCGGCGGCACTTAAGGTCCTTCAGATGGAGGTAGGATTTGACGTGGTTCTTATTCAGGATTTAAACTACTCAAGAGTACGGGAAATGGGAGACAAAGAGCTTGTATTCTTGCAAAGAGTAGTATAAATGTTTTTCTTCTTTCATCGCTAAGCACTGAAGATTCTGAAGTAGAGAGCCTTGAAATAAATAAGTCTCGTTAGAGGCTGGCTTCCCTAAATATGGC
The DNA here is from genome assembly GCF_963082655.1 of Stomoxys calcitrans. Classification (NCBI taxonomy): domain Eukaryota; kingdom Metazoa; phylum Arthropoda; class Insecta; order Diptera; family Muscidae; genus Stomoxys; species Stomoxys calcitrans. Next base: position 133,592,415 of record NC_081554.1, on the reverse strand, counting down.
ACGCATTTCAGAGACGCCGCCTTCAAGCCTTAAGTTGCTGGTGGGAAGTAATGCTAATGCACATCACCAGATATGGAGAAGTCCGGATGTCAACGAAAGGGATGTGATGCTTATCGAATATATCATTAGTTCCAATCTGGCGATTTGTAATAAAGGGCATAAGCCGACCTTAATTACCTGGAACAGGCAAGAGCAACTAAATGTTACCTTTGCATCGGAAGATTTAAGCGGAAAGATATGCGACTGGGATGACCACAGCATTTATGATCATCGATTTATCAGAAGAAAAGCGGATTGGGATAGATTTCGGAACACATTCTGCACGTCTGTCCCTTCGAGACCAGAAATGAAAGTGGAAACTGCGGAGGATATAGACATAATGGTCAAGCGGATAACGAAGACCCTGCTTGACTCGCTTGTGTCAGCATGCCCTAGTGCCAAGCCAAGGGGCAAACAGCGACCGCCATGGTGGACAGAACTGGTTGGTCTAAGGAAGCACTGCCAAAAACTCTTTCACAGATCGAAAGCCACAAGTGCACCACACTATTGGGCCGTCTATAAGGCTGAGCTAAGCAAATGCTGAAGACTCATGAGAGGTTGATAGAAACAACCTCTTAGGGCTAAGATCGTTGGAGATCGCCTGTCTTGGCAACATAACGCATAAAGTAAGGGGTCAAGACCACTGAAATAACCTTTCACGATCTGGTCAGCTAGGTAGAGGGTTCTCTCGCTGTCAATGGAAGTTTTTCTTGGGAAAAGGAAACATTTTTGCGCTTTCAGTTAATACAACATTCTCATCTCCCAGGGGGACATGTGCCACTGTAAATACCTTGTCTACAGTGGCACCTGTCTCCGTGGGAGGTGAGAATGTTCTATTTACTGAAAGCGCATAATAACTGGGTGTTTTGCTGAACAGGAAATTGAACTTCATATCCAAGATTTTGGAAAGGGCAAAAAAGGCAACTCTTGCCCTATACGCATGCAAGAGAGCCATTGGTAAATGTTGGGGATCATGCACTGGGTCTGGTCTAATCTAGACTTGAAGACGTCTGCCATTATTGGCTAGAACAGACGTCTCAGTCATTATGTCCGTCATAACAGGTCACTGTCTAATCGGAAAACATGCTGTCAGACTGAAGGTTGCCAGTGACGACTTTTGCAGAAGCTGTGAGGAAATCGAAAGAGAAGAGACTATAGAACACCTTCTGTGTGTGTCTCCCACACTGGCAGTCAATAGGAGTCCTACTTTAGGTCCTCATTTCTTTGAGAACTTGTCCGATTTAACGGATGTGAACTTTCGCAAGTTGTTGGGCTGTTTAAAGCGATCTGGATGGTTCAGCGGTACTAACTAGAAGGCATCTACCTTTTCCGGTTGGTATCACAATGGAATTAAACGACTAGGTTAGGTTGAAAAGAGGGTTCAGATATTAATCCGCCCCATGCCACTATGGACATACACCTAAGCCAGTAATCGGCTTGTTGTGCGCTCTAAAATCTATAAAGTAACCTCTAAACAAAAAAAAAATTTAAGATAGGAATTCCGTGCTACTTACAAAATCCTTAATTGTTTTCAATACCACTCCCCTAAGTTGGTTCATGTCTGATATTGTTTCTCCTAGTAAGTGCCGATATCTGTTAGACGCGAAATCCGGGCAATGACAAAGGAAATGCTCCAACGTCTCATCATCTTCCCCGCATGCTCTACGCATGCTATGAAATTTTTGCACATAGTGTTTTAATATTACTTCTAACAACTGTGCAAAGTATGGTCCTAATCGGTTCATGTTTTGATATAGCTGCCATATAAACCGATCTTGGGTCTTGACTTCTTGAGCCTCTACAGTGCGCAATTCTTATCCGATTGCAATGAAATTTTGCACGACATGTTTTGCTATAACATTCAACAACTGTGCCGAGTATGGTTCAAATCGGTCCATCACCTGATATAGCTGCCATATAAACCGATCTGGGATCTTGAGTTCTTCAGCCTCTAGATAGCGCAATTCTCATCCAATTTGGCACAGTTTTTGTACAACGGCTTCTCCCATGGCCTTTAACATAAGTGTGCAATATGGTCTGAATCGATCTATAGCTTGACACAGTTCCCATATAAACCGATCTCCCTTGATATAGCTTCTCCTCCTCCTCCGTCCATATTCATTATTCTTTGTTTGCCTAAAAAGACATACTGCACAAAGAACTCGACGGATGCGATCCATGGTGGAGGGTACATAAGATTCGGCCCGGCCGAACTTAGCACGCTCTTTACTTGTTCCTTATTCAAAGGACCGGTAGGTTGTCATAACAAAGATACATGCTGGATGATTAAATGTTACCACTCTGCCCTCTCTGTGTTCATGTTGGCTCCTCCAAATTATCACCTTACACTGACTGTTTTCAGTTGGATCAACGAAATCCAATTGGATCAAGTAAATCCACCGTATGACTACCTATAAACTAGTCATAACTAAGACTTTCTTTTATCAAATCAAATTGCCATGTTAAACGATTTTCTGTTGTAAAGAACTAACTAGCCAGTCTATATATTTAGTGCAGTGGCGATAGTTCTTACTATTAAAACATGTAAAACTTTTGAACAAAGAAGTGTGGCCAGCAACATGTCGTTTAGTCTTGTCTCTCGATGAGCTAAAAATGGTTGCAACCTTAACGTTAAGGTTTGTAACTCCCGTTATCACGCTGAACTTCACAATTTCGGGGCTATGGCGGCCTGCAGTGTCCCGTTAGGTCACTATAATTGATCGACTGTTTTGGGGTGGTCCGCTAGATATATGAGCAGAATATTGAGATCAGATTCGCAGTTCGCAACCTTATAACTTTGATTTAACCATGTCGTCATAATTGGTGTATACTGCCGTTTCGTGGAGGGCGTCTATATGAGGGTTGTGCGCCACATTGCCACTTGAGCACATATTTGAATGACGCAAATTACAATAATAGGTCAAATAACCTATTAGAGGGCATTTTAGGAGGTAAAGCATCATTTTTATACCCTCCACCATAGGATGGGGGTATACTAATTTCGTCATTCTGTTTGTAACTACTCGAAATATTCGTCTGAGACCCCATAAAGTATGTATATTCTTGATCGTCGTGACATTTTATGTCGATCTAGCCATGTCAGTCCGTCTGTCCGTCCGTCCGTCTGTCCGTCTGTCTGTCGAAAGCACGCTAACTTCCGAAGGCGTAAAGCTAGCCGCTTGAAATTTGACACAAATACTTTTTATTAGTGTAGGTCGGTTGGTATTGTAAATGGGCCATATCGGTCCATGTTTTGATATAGCTGCCATATAAACCGATTTGGGTCTTGACTTCTTGAGCCTCTAGAGTGCGCAATTCTTATCGGATTGGAATGAAATTTTGCACGACGTGTTTTGCTATAATATCCAAAAAGTATACCAAGTATGGTTCAAATCGGTCTATAACCTGATATAGCTGTCATATAATCCAATCTGGGGTCTTGACTTCTTGAACCTCTAGAGTGCGCAATTCTTATCCGATTTGAATAAATTTTGGCACGACGTGTTTTGTCATGATATTCAATAACTGTGCCAAGTATGGTTCAAATCGGTTCATAACCTGATATAGCTGTCATATAAACCGATCTTGGGTCTTGACTTTTTTAGCCTCTAGAGGTCGCAATTCTTATCCGATTTGAATGAATTTTGGCACGACGTGTTTTGTTATGATATCCAACAACTGTGCAAAGTAAAGTTTAAATCGGTTCATAACCTCATATAGCTGTCATATAAACCGATATGGGATCTTGACTTCTTGAGCCTCTAGAGGTCGCAATTACTATCCGATTTGCCTGAAATTTTGTACGACGGATTCTTTCATGACCATCAACATACGTATTTATTATGGTCTGAATCGGTTTATAGCCCGTTACAGCTCCCATATAAATCGATCTCTCTATTTTACTTCTTGAGTCCCCAAAGGGCGCAATTCTTATTCGAATTGGCTGACATATTACACAGGTCTCCAACATATAATTTATTTGTTTTCCAAACCGGGCCATATCTTGATATCGCTCTAATAGCAGACCAAATATTGTCTTATATCCTATTTTGCCTTAGAAGAGATGCCGAGAAAAGAACTCGACAAATGCGATCCATGGTGGAGGGTATATAAGATTCGGCCCGGCCGAACTTAGCACGCTTTTACTTGTTTATATTCGAAATCAACTCCCGAATACATTTCATTTGAGTCCCATATTTATATGTACGCCCAATATGTTTGTTTGGGGAACTTTTGGGGTTGGAGTGGTCTCTGGGTTCCTTTGATCCAACTTTCAAGAAGTTAAGGTCCAAGATCTGATTATTTTGCAGCTATATTGGGTTATGCACTGTTAGCACAGCTGTTGAAAGTCATAACAAAACTTATGCAAAATTTCCACCAAATCGGATGAGAATGCGCACTCGAGTGGCTCAAGAAGAAGAAGATCCAGATCGGTTTATATGGTGGCTATATCACAACATAGATCGATATGGACCATTTACAATCTCAACCGACCTACACTGATAAGAAGTATTTGTGCTAAATTGCAAGCGCCAGCTTTACTCCTTCGAAAGTTTGCGTGCTTTCGACAGACGGACGGACTTGTCTAGCTCGACTTAAAATGTCATGACGATCAAGAATGTATATATTTGATGGGGTCTTAGACGAATATATCAAGGTGTTACAAATGGAATGACGAAATTAGTATACCCCCATCCTATGGTGGAGGGTATGAAAAAAATTTTGGACTAAGTGTCTGTGCGGCATTACAATCTAAACTTTTTTAAATACATGCATTGCATTTCACCGAAAGGTAGTGGCAAGTTGTGTATGCTTACAATATGGAGTATATTTGAGGTCAAGATACACAGATGAGACCTAGAAGTTTAGATCATAAATATAAATAGATGTTTATTCTGTGTATTGTAGAAGGGACAGCGGAGCGTGCTTGGGTGGGCTAAGCATTATAATTGGATTTACAAAACCAGGCTATTGCCGATATTTAAAAACTGACATTCATTTTTCTAGTACCGCCTTTTATTGTAATTGATTTGGTGCCAAAAGAGAATATTGTAAACTCAATAACTGAAGTCGTAAATGTATTTATTACCGTTTATCTACAACCTCGTTTATGGAACCGGTAAATAGAAATATAAATAATAAAACAAGTAAAAGCGTGCTAAGTTCGGCCGGGCCGAATCTTATATACCCTCCACCATGGATCGCATTTGTCGAGTTCTTTTCCCGGCATCTCTTCTTAGGTAAAAAAGGATATAAGAAAAGAGTTGCTTTGCTATTAAAACGATATCAAGATATGGTCCGGTTCGGACCACAATTAAATTATATGTTGGAGACCTGTGTAAAATTTCAGCCAATTCGTATAAGAATTGCGCCCATTGGGGCTCACGAAGTAAAATAGAGAGAACGATTTGTATGGGATCTGTATCGGACTATAGACCGATTCAGACCATAATAAACACGTTTGTTGATGGTCATGAGAGGATCCGTCGTACAAAATTTCAGGCATTTCGGATAATATTGCGACCTCTAGGGGTCAAGAAGTCAAGATCCCAGATCGGTTTATATGGCAGCTATATCAGGTTATGAACCGATTTGAACCTTATTTGACACAGTTGTTGAAAGTAAAAATAAAATACGTCATGCAAAATTTCAGCCAAATCGGATAGGAATTGCGCCCTCTAGAAGCTCAAGAAGTCAAATCCCCAGATCTGTTTATATGACAGCTATATCAGGTTATGGGCCGATTTCAACCATACTAGGCACAGTTGTTGGATATCATAACGAAATACTTGGTGCAAACATTCATTCCAATCGGATAAGAATTGCGCACTCTAGAGGCTCAAGAAGTCAAGACCCAAGATCGGATTACATGGCAGCTATATCAGGTTATGGACCGATTTGAACCATACTTGTCACAGTTGTTGGATATCATAACAAAACACGTCGTGCGAAATTCCATTCCATTCGGATAAGAATTGCGCACTCTAGAGGCTCAAGAAGTCAAGACCCAAGATCGGTTTATATGGCAGCTATATCAGGTTATGAACCGATTTGAACCATACTTGGCACAGTTGTTGGATATCATAACAAAAAACGTCGTGCAAAATTTCAATTCAATCGGATAAGAATTGCGCACTCTACAGGCTCAAGAAGTCAAGACGCAAGATCGGTTTTTATGGCAGCTATATACCCTCCACCATAAGATGGTGGTTAGTCTATGAATAATAACCTGTTTATTAAAAATAAGTGAAAAATCAACAAGTAAAAAGGAAAGTTCGGCTGGAGTTTGTTTCAAATTTCAGCGAAATCTTGTAATAAATAAAGCTTTTATGGGCTTCAGGCCCTTTATTGACAGATCGGTATATATTGCAGCTATAAATAAATATAATCCGATCTAAACCATATTTGGATTAGATGTTGCTGTTCCAAATTTTAGCGAAATCGGATAAAAAATTAAGTATTTATGGGCATTAGACTCTTTATCGGCAGATCGGTCTAAATAGCAGCTATATACAAATATGGTCCGTTCAAAACTTAACCATCAAAAATAAGTATCTATGCAGAATTTTGCTCAATATCTCATATTTTGAAGGCTGTAGAGTGATTATAACAGACGGACGGACAGACGGATATACACACGTACATCGTTAAATCGTCTTAGAATTTCATATCGTTCCGAAGTATACTTTGAAGGGTCGGAAATTGAAATGTCGATGTGTTGCAAACTGAATGACTTAATAAATATACCCCCTATCTTACGGTGATGGGTATAATAATAAGAAAACAAGTAAAAGAGTGCTAAGTTCGGCGGGGCCGAATCTTATATACCCTCCACCATGGATCGCTTTTGTCAAGTTCTTTTCCCGGCATCTCTTCTTAGGCAAAAAAGGATATAAGAAAAGGTTTGCTCTGCTGTTAGAGCGATATCAAGATATGGTGCGGTTAGCACCACAATTAAATTATATGTTGGAGTCCTGTGTGAAATGTCAGCCAATTCGAATAAGAATTGCGCCCTTTTGGGGGCTCAAGAACTAAAATAGAGAGATCGATTTATATGGGAGCTATATCGGGCTATAAACCGATTCAGATGATAATAAACACGTTTGTTGATGGTCATGAGAGGATCCGTAGTACAAAATTTCAAGCAAATCGGATAATAATTGCGACCTCTAGAGGCTCAAGAAGTCAAGATCCCAGATCGGTTTATATGTCAGCTATATCAGGTTATGAACCGATTTGAACTAAACTTGGCATAGTTGTTGGATATCATAACAAAACTCGTCGTGAAAAATTTCATCGCAATCGGATAAGAATTGCGCACTCTAGAGGCTCAAGAAGTCAAGACCCAAGATCGGTTTATATGGCAGCTATATCAGGTTATGGAGCGATTTAAACCATACTTGGCACAGGTATTGGATATCATAACAAAACACGTCGTGCAAAATTTCATCCCAATCGGATAAGAATTGCGCACTCTAGAGGATCAAGAAGTCAAGACCCAAGATCGGTTTATATGGCAGCTAAATCAGGTTATAAACCGATTTGAACCATACTTGGCACAGTTGTTGGATGTCATAACAAAACACGTCGTGCAAAATTTCATCCCAATCGGATAAGAATTGCGCACTCTAGAGGATCAAGAAGTCAAGACCCAAGATCGGTTTATATGGCAGCTAAAACAGGTTATAAACCGATTTGAACCATACTTGGCACAGTTGTTGGATGTCATAACAAAACACGTCGTGCAAAATTTCATCCCAATCGGATAAGAATTGCGCACTCTAGATGCTCAAGAAGTCAAGACCCAAGGTCGGTTTATATGGCAGCTATATCAGGTTATGGAGCGATTTGGACCATACTTAACACAGGTATTGGATATCATAATAAAACACGTCGTGCAAAATTTCATGCCAATCGGATAAGAATTGCGCACTCTAGAGGCTCAAGAAGTCAAGACCCAAGATCGGTTTATATGACAGCTATATCAGGTTATGAACCGATTTGAACCATATTTGGCACAGTTGTTGGATATCATAGCAAAACACGTCGTGCAAAATTTCATGCCAATCGGATAAGAATTGCGCACTCTAGAGGCTCAAGAAGTCAAGACCCAAGATCGGTTTATATGGCAGCTATATCAAAACATGGACCGATATGGCCCATTTACAATACCAACCGACCTACACTAATAAGAAGTATTTGTGCAAAATTTCAAGCGGCTAGCTTTACTCCTTCGGAAGTTAGCGTGCTTTCGACAGACAGACGGACGGACGGACGGACGGACGGACAGACGGACGGACATGGCTAGAACGACATAAAATGTCACGACGATCAAGAATATATATACTTTATGGGGTCTCAGAGGAATATTTCGAGTAGTTACAAACAGAATGACGAAATTAGTATACCCCCCATCTTATGGTGGAGGGTATAACAAGTAAGTGTGCTAAGTTCGGCCGGGCGGAATCTTGGGAACCCACAACCATGGATTCTGCTAAAATATGGGAGGTATATCTGGTTGTGAACCGTACTTGACACTGTTGTTGAAAGTCATAACAAAACATTAGAAGAAGTTAAATCGGGAAATCGGTTTAAATGGGAGCTATATAAGGTTCTTGACTGATTGAGACCGTACTTGGAAGTCATGACAGAACACTACACGCAAAATTTAAGCAAAATCGAACAAAAATTGCGACTTCCAGGGGTTCAAGAAGTCAAATCGGGAGATCGGTTTATATGGGAGCCAGGGACGTAGCTAGGGGGGCCTCGAGCCCGAGCCCCCCACAAAATGATTTTGTATATTAAAAAAACAAATTATTTAAATTTATTCTAAACACAAAATTTTAGTAAAACTTTTTAAAATGACAAAATTTCATATTTATAATATTCTACAGAGCCAAATTTTAATCAAACCAGGACCACTTTAAAATTGTTTTTCTTAAGTACAAAATTTGAAAGAAAATTTTCCTAAAGACAAAATTATAATAATTCAGTGTAACATTCTCCTCAGCCAGGGCCGGACCCTACTCCAAATTAGTTTTTTTAGGACAAATTATCTTTATAAATTTTCGTAAAGACAAAATTTCAAAAAAAAAAAAATTTTCTACCGACTGTTTTCTAAAGATAAACTTTTGCCCAGCCTACCTAGAAACTATTTTATGAAGCGAAAATTTAAATAAAATTGCTTGTGTCTGGTCAATGCATTTTTCGACCCCAAATAGGAACAAATCAAACAAAAAATCACAAAATAAAATACAAAATTAGATCTTTTCTATATACAATACGAAGACATTTGTTCTAAAGTAAATCATATCAGCACCATCTTTTCAACCTACGCTAAAATACCCTAAGTTCATTTTACGTAAATTGTTAGCAGAATCCAGATTCTGTCCGGCTACTTTTTGAAGAGTTTATCCAAAGAGAGATCATCCGATAATGGTCATACTCGTATAACCATTATCTTCTTATATATTGTGTTTGTTTGTATGTTTGTGTGTTCAGAAACGGCTGAACCGATTTTCTTGAAATTTTCACAAACGGTGCATAATGACACCGTGGTGAAAAAAAGGGTACTACATTTTTTGATTTCTGAAGGGGGGGCGGACCCTTCCTCTTACCCTAATTTGCAGAAACGCCAGATCTCGGAGATGGGTGGTGCGATTTAAGTGTGCTCTCATATAGTACCCTAAATATAAAAATTTGGTATCCAAATATCGGATGGGGTACCTAGGGGGCTGCCCCACCTTAAAAACTAGCAAACACATATAAAGACCCATCACGACAATATGGGACTCAAATGAAAGGTATTTAGGATAAGAAAACGTATCTGATATCCAATTGTCGCATCAAGTGTTAGGGGAACCACCTCAAGCCCCAAAACACCCCTAAATCGGATATATTTACCGATCATGGCAATATGGGACTCAAATGAAAGGTATTTGCGAGTAGAATACGAATCAGATATCCAAATGTGGGACCACGTTTCTGGGGGTCCACCCTATCCCAAAACACCCCCCAAACTGGACTTATTTATTTACCATGGGAATATTAATATTAAATAAAAGGTATTTGAATGTAGAACACGAATCTGATATCCAAATATGGAACCAAGTGTTTGGGGGGCCGCCTCTCACCAAAAACATTCCCCAAAGGGGACAAATTTACGACCATAGCAATATGGGGCTCAAATGAAAGGTCTTTGGGAGTAAAGCACGAATCCGATATCAATATTCGGCAAAAGTGTCTATGGGGCCACCCCACCCCCACAACACCACCCAAATAGTAAGTATTTGCTGACTATTGCAATATGAGGCTGAAATAACAGGGTTTTTAAAGTGGAACACGAATCCGATATATATTTTCAAGGCCAACTCACTGAGTGGCCGCCCATGCCGGTTATGTTTGCCGACTATGGAAATATGGCGCTCAAATTAAAGGTATTTAGGAGTAGACCACGTATCTGATTCCAACTGTCTAGAGGACGTCCCACCACCATAACAACCCCCAAATAGGACGTATTTGCTCACAAAGATAATTTGGGTCTTAAAGAGAGTGGAACTAAATATTTATAGTTTTTAGAGCCAATACCACAAACCGTACATATTTGGAGACTTTTGCAATAAGGAGTTTAAATGAGATTAGAAAGCGAATTTGATATCTAATTTTGAGGGCAATGGCAATATGGGGTTCAAATAAAAGATATATAGATATATGAGAATAGAGTACGTTGCTGATATATTTTCCGGGCTTAGTGTTTGGGGGACCACCCCAATCCCCAAAACACCCCTAAATCGGGCATATTACCGACCATGTCAATGTGGGGCCTAAATCAAAGGTATTGAGGGGTAGACTAATCTGTCATTCTAATCTGTCATTCCGTTTGTATTGTCTCGAAATATTCATCTAAGACCCCATAGATGTTATATATTCTTGATTATCTCGACATTCTGGGTCGATCTAGTCATGTCCGTCGGTTCGTCTGTCGAAATCACGATAGCGGTCGAACGCTTAAAGCTAGCCGCCTGAAATATTGCACAGATACTTTATATTGATGTAGGTCGTTTGGGGATTGTATTTGCCCCTGGAAGCCTCAATTGTTGTCCGATTTAGCTGAAATTTGGCACGTAATATTCTGTTATGACTTCCAACAATTGTGTCAAGTACAGTCCGGTCTACAATCTGATATAGCTCCCCTGTAAACCGATTTTCTGAATTGACTTTTTAAGCCCTTGGAAGCCGCAATTTTTGTCCGATTGGGCTGAAATTGAGCATGTAGTGATATGTTATGACTTTCAACAACTGTGCTTAGTACGGTCTAAATCGGTATATAGCCGGATATTGCTCCCATATAAACTGATCTTCCGATTTGAATTCTTAAGCCCTTACAAGCCGCAAATTTGGTCCGGTTTGGCAGAAATTTTGTATGCGGTGTTCTGTTACGACTTCCAACAACAGTGACAAATATGGTTCAAATCAGTCTATAACCTGATATAGCTCCCATGTAAAGCGGTATCTCGATCATCCTTGATTGGTTCCTAGAAACTTTAATTTTGGCTGGTTTGACAGAAGTTTGGTATGTGGAATAAAATAAGGCCCTTCAACTTAGTTCATTTTGTATACATTTTTAGCAGAATCCATGGTGGTGGATTCTCAAGATTCGGCTCAGCCGACGTTAGCACGCTTTCACTTGTTATTGCATTACGCACCGTACTTCTAGAAGTTTAAACAGATTATTATTACAGTATAACTTAGATATTTTAAAGTTCTTTTGTATAACCCATTCAATTGATTTCGCACGCACACATGTATGTAATAACAATATCTTCTTAGGTATGCCATTTTGAACTCTTGTGCTCTTGTGCTGCTATACATTTATGTAAATGCCCGGAATATATCCTTAATATTTTCTATTTGTCAGTCAGCAATGTCAACGACGAATGCAAGTGGGCATCTCTGGCTAAAGGATATGAAAATATGGTCGGCAGTATCTTATATGCAAGCACAATGTGCATGTGTTGCATCCGGGCTGTTTGCGTTGATGTCACCCAAAGCATTAAGAAAGTTATCTTAACAGATTACCAGAGTCGAAATGTTGGCACCAGCATTACCATGATGGTAGAATTGGATCGGCAATAAATGCACCAGCGATATCAACAAGAACGCCATCAATGTCGTCACATTCGTAGTTACACAGTTGTCATATACTTTATCATCGGTGGCTTCTTTACAACTGCACCTGATGACTGGCTTCTTGTGAGATATTCTCACAGTTTTTTGTTTTGTGAAACTGTCAGAATGAATTTTCAGTAAGTTTGTCAACTTCACAAAGTCTGAATAAGAGAATTTCATTTATTGGTGTAATAGTAACTTTGAACATTATCAGTTTCTATCTCAGTGCAGAAGGTCAGTTGAGGTTCCCAAATGAATGAGGTCATAATCATTAATTCAAATAAAGCTCAAAATTACTAAAAAGAGAGCTCAAATGTGCACTGAAAAAATGTTTGTCCTATTTTTAGATTAGTAAACTTAATTTAAAGTTGATACATTTCCCAACTTTTTATGGAAACATTCCCTTTGGAAAATATTTCCTTCATATTAAGGATTTCTTATTTTAAATGATAGGTTAGAAGGTAAGGAACCTTAATGTCTTGTTATTAAAGAGAAAAACCTAAAATGAAGGTTAAAATATCGTTGAAAGTTAGAAATTGGCTTTGTGACAAGCAGGGCAGCTGAGTCGGAATCGAAAAAATTTCCTCGACTCCGACTCCGGACAAAATAAAAAAAATGATTCAACAAAAAGAACAACACAATTACATTCAAAACCAGTAAGGAAAGGCAAAAGTCGGGCAGTGCCGACTATATAATACCCTACGCCACCTTTTCTACGTACTACTTTTAATATATAGAACGTATCTCCAAATCTAGTCATACTTTAATTTTGCATACCAATTGAAATATCGAATTTAACCTTGTATAATTTTTTGAAGATAGGACAAAAATTGTAAATTTCTACCGCCTTAAGCTGAGTATTCTGTTCAGCTTTGCAAGCGGAGTTCCCTCAAACTCCCTATAAAACCAGTAAGGAAAGACAACAGTCGGGCGGTTTTGACTGTATAATACCCTACACCTACCCTAGAAGTACAAAGAGGGAGCTACCTCTAATTCTGAAACAATTTTGATGGACCTTGGTGAATGTTTTCAGATGGGTTATTATACAATCCGTATCAAATTTCGAGCCAAATGTTCAAACTGTAATAACTGCTGTTGCCGAATGACAACATTATTGCAAATTTCCCAAAATCTGACGAACATATATATGGGAGCTATATCTAAATCTGAGCCGAGTTCGAAGAAACTTCTTAGATATTGTGGCAGTCGTCTAGGAAAGCGTTGTACAAAATATTGGCAACATTAGTCAATAAATGCACTTTAATGACTCATATGGCAACTATATCTTAATCTGAGCCGATTGCTTTTCAAATCACCAGTAATGTCGAGAGTCATAGAGAGAATTCTTCCCGCCAAATGCGACATTTCTCAAAATCGGACTAACATATATATGTGAGCTATATCTAAATCAGAACCGATTTCAACCTAACTCTACAAATATTGTGGAAGTCACCAAGAAAGTCGTTGCGCAAAACGTTGGCAAGATTGGTCAATAATTGCGCTTGCAGTGGCTTTTGAAGTGAAAATCGGGCGATATACATTCATGTCAGCTATATCTAAGTCTGAATCGATTTCAACCATACCTTATAAAAACTAATATAGTCATCGAGGAAAACGTTGTAAACAATTTTAGGAAGATTGGTTGATACATGCGCTTGCAGTGACTCCTGGAGTCAAAATCGGGCGTTATATATACATAGGTTACTATAAGAAAGCACACAAAATTTCGCTTAAATGACACCACCCATCTCCGAGATCTATCGTTTCTGAAAATAAGGGTAAGGGGGAGGATACGCTCCCCCTTCACTTCATATATCAAAAAATTTAGCACCCTAATTTCACCATGGGATTATTATGCACCATCATGGAAAATTTCAGAAAAATCGGTTTAGCCGTTTCTGAGTCGATAAGGAACACACAAGCAAGCAAACGAGGAAAGCGTTGTGCAAAATTTTGGCATGATTGTTAAAACAATGCGCTAGCAGGGGCTCTTGGGATGAAAATATGGCGATATATATATGACAGCTATATCTAAATCTGCGCCGATTTCTATTCGCTAGAAATATAGAGAGTCATAAGAAAATACTTCCTGCAAAATTTCGAGAGAATCGGTAAAAAATTAACAGTTTCTGGCAATATTTATCAAAATGGGACGAACATATATGTAGGAGCTATACTTAAAAAAAACTTCTCACCTAAAAACTTCTCACCGAGGAAAGCGCTTTGCAACATATTGGCAAGATGGGTCAATAAATGCGCTTGCTGTGACTCTAAAAGTTAAAATCAAAGTTAAAATCGGGCGATATACATATATGAGAACTATATCTAAATCTGAACCGATTTCGATTAAATTCACTATTAATGTCCAGAGTCGTAAGAAAATCCTTCCTGCCAAATTTCGAGAGAATCGGTTGGCAAAATACGATTTTATTGCAAATTACTTCAAATTAGACGAACATATCTATGGGAGATATATATAAATCAGAGCCGATTTCGAACAAACTTCTCAGATACTGTGGCAGCCATCGAGGAAGGAGTTGTACAAAGGGAGTTTGGTTAACAAAATGCACTTGAAGTGGCTCACGGAGTGAAAATCGGGCGATATATATACAAATATCTACTAGCTGACCCGGGCCCGCTCCGCTGCGCCTTCATGTACTTTATATGGAACAAAAGTTTCCTTGGAATATTTATTTTCGACAATTAAAGAGCTTTTAGTGAAATACGATGCTACGAAAATAGCGCTTGACTAACAGTTTAACAACATAACTGCCTTTATCTGAACCCCATATGATCTTTATTGGTGTACGAATTTAAGTTTGGATGTAATGTGTACTCCATTCTTAAAATACTTTATTTCAGCTCACTTCTCTCATGATATCCGATTTAGGGGTATTTTCGGGGGTGAGGTGGTCCCATAGGCACTTGGCCCTGAAAAAATATCAGCATCGTGCTCTTCTTTTAAAAACCATTTATTTAAACCCCATATTGCCGTTGGTTTAGGTTTAGTCCCCCAAACTCATGGCCCAAAATAGGTTATCAAATTCGTTTTCTAATCTTAAATACCACATATTGGCATGGTCGAAAAATGTTTACCCTTTGCGGGGTGTTTTGGGGAAGGGGTGATGCCTTAAATACATGGTCCTAAATTTAGCTATAAAATTCGTATTCTACCCCCAAATACATTTCTTAATATATATATAATTGCGCCCTCTAGAGGCTCAAGAAGTCAAGACCCAAGTACGGTTTATATGGCAGCTATACGAAATTTTGCACGACGTGTTTTGTTATGATATCTAACTATTGTGTCAAGTATGGCTTAAATCGGTCCTTAACCTGATATAGCTGCCATATAAACCGTACTTGGGTCTTGACTTCTTGAGCCTCTAGAGGGCGCAATTCCTATCCCATTAGAATGAAATTTTGCACGACGTGTTTCGCTATGACTTCCAACAACTCTGCTAAATAATGTTCACATCGGTTCATAATCTTATATAGCTGCCATATAAACCGATCTTGAATCTTGATTTCTTGAGCCACTAGAGGGCGCAATTCTTATCTGATTTGAATGAATTTTACACGGAGTATTTTGTTTTGATATCCAACAATTGTGTCAAGTTTGGTTCTAATCCGTAATTAACCTGATATAGCTGTAATAAAAACCGATCGGGGGACTTGATTTCTTGAGCTTCTACCGGGCGCAATTCTTATCCGATTTGGCTGAAATTTAGCATGACGTATTTTATTATGACTTTCAACACCTAAGCCAAATAAGGTTCAAATCGGTTAATAATCTGATATAGCTGCCATATAAACCTAATATCTTTTTAGCGTGGGGACACTTCGCCCTGAATGCGGATATCGAATTCGTGCCATTGTAGCCTTTCATGCTTAACGCGTTCGGATCCTGGCGAGAACATCGGACAAAGTGGTGTTTATTCCCACTTAATGTTGGCGACATTTGCGAGGTACAATGCCATGCATGGTCATTAAAAAAAGAAAAAATCCCTACATCATTGAGTTTAAACTGGAATCGGAGAGCAGTCGTTGATGTTTGGACTTTGGATGGATTTTTCAAATGTGCCAAGTATGGTTTAAATCGGTCCATAACCTGATATAGCTGCCATATAAACCGATCTTGGGTCTTGACTTCTAGAGCCTCTAGAGTGCGCAATTCCTATCCAATTTGGCTGAAATTTTGCATCACGTATTTTATTCTTACTTTTAGCAACTGTGTCAAATAAGGTTCAAATCGGTTCATAACCCGATATAGCTGCCATATAAACCGATCTGGGATCTTGACTTCTTGAGCCTCTAGAGGTCGCAATTATTATCCGATTTGCCTAAAATTTTGTACGACGGATCCTCTCATGACCATCAACATACTTGTTTAATATGGTCAGAATCGGTCTTTAGCCCGATACAGCTCCCATATAAGTCGATCTATCTATTTTACTTCTTCAGTCCTCAAAAGGCGCAATTCTTATTCGAATTTGCTGACGTTTTACACAGGTCTGCAACATATAATTCAATTGTGGTCCAAACCGGACCATATCTTGATATCACTCTAATGGCAGAGCAAATCTTTTTTTATATCTTGTTTTTCCTAAGAAGAGATGCGGGGAAAAGAACTCGACAAATGCGATCCATGGTGGAGGGTATATAAGATTCGGCTCGGCCGAAATTAGCACGCTTTTACGTTTTTTTTTTTTTGTCGATAAGCAGGTTAACTTCGAAGATGGGCCGTATCGGACTCTATCTTTATATAGCCCCCATATAGACCGATCCGCCGATTTAGGGTCTTAGGCCCATAAATTCCCTCGACGTCCGTCTTCAATTTGCTCCTGATCGGTTCAGATTTGGATATAGCTGCCTTATGGACCGATCATTTGATTTAAGGACCCATAAAAGGCGCATCTATTGTCCGATGTCGCTGAAATTGGGGACAGTAAGTTATGTTAGGCTCCTCGATATCTTTCTGCAATAGGGCTCAGAACGGTCCAGATTTGGATATTGCTGTTCAGATTTTGATATAGCTGCCATATTAACCGATCTCTCTATATAAGGTTTTGGGCCTATAAAAGGCGAATGTATTGATCGATGTCGCCGAAATTTGTGACAGTGAGTTATGTTAGGCCCTTCAATTTGGCCCGGATCGGTTCAGATTTTGATATAGCTGCTATATAGACCGGTCTCTCGATTTAGAGTCTTGACCCCATAAAAGGCACATTTATAGTCCGATTTCCCTGAAATTTAACAGAGTGAGTTATTTTAGGGTTTTCGATATCCTTGTCGTATATGGTTCGGATCGGTCAATATTTGAATATGGCTACCAAAAAGACCAATATTTTTTTGTACAAAATTGAACAATGACTTATTAGACCACTAGATATCCGTGTCGAATTTGTTCCAAATCGGAATATGTTTCGATATAGCTGCTTTGGGGGCATAAATTATGCATTTTTTACCGGATTATGACGAAAGGTGGTTTAGATATATACACGGTGTGGTTCGGCCCGGCCGAACTTAACGCCTTTTTACTAGTTCCATGTTATATGGTTTCAGTTGTTAGTTTTTTTTTATTAATTTGCGAAAAATAAATTTAATAAGTGCAGATAAAAATGTTTTTGGTATAAAAATAAAAACATTTAATTGCTGTCAAATTCTGCTCGCGGAACAATAAAAAATTTCAGCGACACTTCCGAAAGTAGAATAGAATACCAACCATTAACAGGCAATACTGGAAATAAATATAAATGGGAGCAATATCTAATATTGTAGATATCTGACACAAAATTGAGGTTCTATTGTCTAAAAAGCGCATATCGGATGAAATATATATATGGTAGCAATATCTCAATCCGGACCGATTTTATGAAATTCTGAGCACGTATTGGGGCGTGAAATAAAACGTCTCATGTAGAGATCGGTTCAAAATTGTGGCTGCTGTAGCCTTAAAATCCACTTTGGATGATTAATACATAAGAGAGCTACCTCTAAATACGATTTTGATGAAATTTATGCAAATATATAAAGACTACAAATAAAATAGCTCATGTTAAATTTTGTAAAGATCGAAATAAAAATGAGGCTTCTACAGCCTTAAAACTCTATATAGGATGAATGATATATCTTGGATCTATATCTAAACCTAAACCAAATTTTATGAAATTTTGCACTCGCTTTGGGAAGTAAAAAAAAAGCACCTGGTGCAAACACCTTATGACTACAGTCATAAAAGTCCTATCGGATAAAAAAAATGGGAGCTATATCTAAATCTGTACCGATTTTTATGAAAATTTGCACACGTATTAGTACGTCAAACAACACAACTCACGCAAAAGTTTGTAAACATCGAAGCAATATTGTGGCTGCTACAGCCAAAAACTTCATTTCGGATAAAAGATATATATGGGACCTACATCTAGAACTGAGTAGATTTTGATTAAATTTAGCAGACAAATTAAAACGTCAACTTGAACACCTTATGCTAAATTTTGTAAAGATCGGACCTTAAAATTCCATATCGGATGAGAGATATATATGGGAGCTCTATCTAAATCTGAACCGATTTTGACGTAATTTCGCACAAATATGAAATGAAACACCTCGTGCTAAATTTAACAAAGATCGGACCAAAATTGTGGCTTCTACGGCCATAAAAAGGCCATATCGGATGAAAGATATATATGGGAGCTATATCTAAATCTGAACCGATTTTGTTCAAAATAAATATCATTCGTTCTCTGACCAAAGAAGTGACATGTGAAAAATTTCAAGACAATCGGACAATAAATACGATTTGTACCTTGGTCACAAAGACAGGAAGTGTTAAAAATATAAAAAAACTTGCACACGTCTTTAAAATAACATCAGTTTTCGAACAGTTCAGGAAAAAGTTGTCCCAT
Source organism: Stomoxys calcitrans (assembly GCF_963082655.1). Taxonomy (NCBI): domain Eukaryota; kingdom Metazoa; phylum Arthropoda; class Insecta; order Diptera; family Muscidae; genus Stomoxys; species Stomoxys calcitrans. Next base: position 133,573,300 of record NC_081554.1, on the reverse strand, counting down.
TCAAAACCTTAGAAACATACCTAGTACGAAACAATTTTTAGGTGCATATTTGATTTTTTTTGGTACAACAAACGACCGGCAATAAGTTTCATGTTTGCAAAGTTTCATGCGTATAGCCTCATTCGTTTCGATGGCATTATGATTTCGTCTATCTTTTGAACGATCAGACGGATATGCTTGGATTGACTTCGAATACTCAGACGATATGGAATATCTTATATATAAAAATCAATTTGTGTTTGTTTGTAGGTTTGTTTGTTTGTTTGTATGTTTGTGTGTTCCTTATAGACTCACAAACGGCTGAACCGATTTTCTTGAAATTTTCACAGATTGTGCATAATGATCCCGTGGTGAAAATAGGGTACTAAATTTTTTGATATCTGAAGGGGGGCGGACCCTCCCCCTTACCCTAATTTTCAGAAACGCCAGATCTCGGAGATGGGTGGTGCGATTTAAGCGAAATTTTGTGTGCTCTCATATAGTACCCTAAATATAAAGGGGGCTGCCCCACCCTAAAACTTACCGAACATATATTTAGACCAATCACGACAATATGGGACTCAAATGAATGGTATTTAGGATAGTAAAACGTATCTGATATCCAATTGTCGGACCAAGTGCGGGGGGACCACCCCAAGCCCCAAAACACCCCTAAATCGGACATATTTCCCGACCATGGCAATATGGGACTCAAATGAAAAGTATTTGCGAGTAGAATACGAATCTGATATCCAAATACGGGACCAAGTGTTTGGCGCCCGCCTCTCACCAAAAACATCCCCCAAAGGAGACAAATTTATGACCATAGCAATATGGGGTAAAGCACGACTTTCATATCAATATTCGGGAAAAGTGTCTATGGGGACACGCCACGTCCACAACACCACCCAAATAGTAAATATTTTCTGACTATTGCAATATGAGGCTCAAATAAGAGGGTTTTTAAAGTGGAACACGAATCCGATATATATTTTCAAGGCCAACTCACTGAGTGGCCGCCCATCCCCCAAAACACCCCCAAGCCGGTCAGCCGGTCATGTTTGCCGACTATGGAAATATGGTGCTCAAATTAAAGATATGTGGGAGTAGACCACGGACATCCCACCACCATAACAACCCCCAAATAGGACATATTTGCTCACCAAGACAATTTGGATCTTAAAGACAGTGGAACTAAATATTCATAGTTTTTAGGGCCAATACCCCAAACCGGACATATTTGCTGTTGCAATAAGGAGTTTAAATGATATCCAATTTTGAGGGCAATGACATGAAAGGTATTGGGGGGTAGAGCAAGAATTTATACCAATTTTCGGGACCAATTTTCTGGGGGTCTATCCCTTTCCCAAAATACTCCACAAACAGCAATTTTTTAGTGACCATCGCAATATGGGGCTCAAATAAAGGTATTTGGGAGTAGAATACGAGTTTGATATCCAAATGTAGGACCATGTACTTAGGGCATAACCCCTTCCCCAAAACACCCCCCAAAGGGTAAACATTTTCGACCATGCCAAAATGTTGCTCAAATGAAAGGTATTTGAGATTAGAAAACGAATTTGATAACCTATTTTGGGGCCATGTGTTTGGGGACGCCTCATCCTGTAAACTCCTCTCAAGCCAATGGCAATATGGGGTTTAAATAAATGGTATTTGAGAGAAGAGCACGATGCTGATATTTTTTCAGGTCCAAGCACCTCTCCCTCGAAAACACTAAATCAGACATCATGAGAATATCGGGCTAAAATAAAGATTTTTAAGAATGGAGAACACCTTACATCCAAACTTAAATTCGTAGACCAATAAAGATTATATGGGATTCAGATAAAGACAGTTATATTTTTAATCTGTTAGTCAAGTTAGCATGGTATTTCACTAAAAGATCTTTAATTGTCGAAAATAAATATTCCAAGGAAACTTTTGATCCATATAGAGTCAAAGAAGGCGCAGCGGAGCGGGCCCGGGTCAGCTAGTTTATTATAAATATTTCAAAGGACCCTCGATAAATTTTGAATAAAAATGAGAATTGTGTGTTCATAATCTACTCCTTTACAACTTTCATTTGGTACCCATGTTGCCTAGAGTTAAAGAGGATCCAAAATTCTCAAGATTCTGTTGAACCTTCAATGGTCCAATTTGTATTTTTTGTTTTTACACATTCGTAACCTACTTGCTAATATCTTTCATTTGATAAACATTTTGCCATTTAGTGGTGGTTATAAAATATAGCATTTTTAAGTGCCCGGAGTCGACTCCAACTCCAACTTGCAATTTGCCTGGTGTCGGAGTCGAGTCAAAATTGCTAAACTCGGCAACCCTGGTTACAAGACAAGGTTAACCGAACTCCCGATAAAGGGTCTGAAGCCCATAAAAACTTTACTTATTACCCGATTTCGCTGAAAATAATATTGGGTTATTTTAAGCCTCCCGACATCTGACCTAAATATGGTTCAGATCGGACTATATTTAGATATAGCTGTCAAATAGAGCGATCTTCCGATAGAGGGTCTGAAGGCCTTAAAAGCTTTATTTTTTATCCGATTTCGCTAAACAGAGAGTTATTTGTAGCCTCCCAATACCCGACCTAAATTTGGTTCAGGTCGGACTATATTTGGATATAGCTGCCATATAGACCGATCTGCCGATAAGGGGTCTGAAGCCAATAAAAGCTTTATTTATTACCAGATTTCGCTGAAATTTGAGGCAGTGAGTTTTTCTGAGCCTCACGATATCCGACCTTAATATGGTTCAGATCGGTTTATAATTGGATATATCTGCCAAAGAGACCAATATTTTGTTCTAAAAAATTGAATATTGACACATATTGGACCACTCAATGTCCGTACCGAATTTGGGTGGTTAATCTATCCAATTTTCACCGAATTGTGGCGAAATAGGGGGATTTACATATATTCCCGGGGTGGTGGGTATCCAAAGTTCGGCCCGGACGAACTTTATGCCTTTTTACTTATTTTCTTTTGGTTCTTTGGCTCGTATTTATTGGTAAAATCCCACGAATAAGGAAAAATCTTATATTTCGGGGCAGCTATTATTTTTCAGTGTAGGTAAATGCAAGCCAGTGGAAAAGTATACCAGTTTTAAAACCAAACATTTGTATATAAAATGATTTGATATTTTATGGAAGCAACAGATATTTTCAACTTGAAATGCTCCCATAACAGCAGGAGTGTGCTTTAACGGACTAAATATTATAGAAATTGGGGGAATCTTTCTAAACTCATGTTTTATCTGTAACGAAAGAGAAGAACACTTCACCTACTAGGTTAAGTCCTCTATATTTCACAAATGAACTTACAAATTTTTCATCATAATTTAGACCTATTTGTTGCCATAAGTACCCACATAAATCTAACAATCTACCACTTGCCACTTGGTACTCGGTACTCCACCAGGAATGACTTACATGTTTTTATGATGTACTTACCCCTGATATTGTTGTCATCCGGTACTACTCCACGTAACTACGGATGCAATTAAGAGAAATTGTACATGAATTTGAAGCTTTAAACATATTACACACATAGGTAGGTACATATTTTGAAAATGTGATACATGTCCTTGCCGCCACCAAGCTTACGAACGCGTGTGTGAGTGTGTCGCTATCGTCATTTTCTTAGATATTTACGTCCTTCTTGTTTCCAATTTAGCAGGAAAGCCAGCATATGTTGGCGGCGAAGTGTAATAAAATCAAAATGATAAATGCGATATGCATGTACAACGGGACATATCGCCTAAAACAAATGTAACAATAATTTATATTACATCAGCCATGACATCGTGTGCCTTATTCACTTGCATATTTGACAAGCTTCTTAGAAGAATATATAAAGTTGATGTAAAGTTGTAGGGTAGAGTTAGGTAAGATAGCAAACGCAACAAACAAATGATATAAAATGTTTTTAGGCCTGTTTCGGTTCTTGAAAACGCAAAATGAATGATTTTTGGTGCCGTTATTCTTGCAAACCTTGTCACATAAAATTTTGAATTCATATTTCATTCAAATAACCAGTACAAGGAACCTTAAGTGATTTCAAACCTTTAACTTGTAAAGTTTCGAAAACTGGAGCAAGCCTGTATATATAATCAATATCTGGAAAAACCACTCTCCCATTGCAAACAAGTAAGGAATGGCAAAAGTCGGGCGGTGTCGACTGAATTTCGTTCAAAATAGTAATTGACTACATTATTGCAATATTAGTCCAAATCGTACGAACGAACATATATGTGGAAGCTATATCCAAATCTGATACGATTTTGTCAAAATTCTCTTGTTTGTGGTTATAAGATGATTAGTTGATAAATGTGCTTGCAAAGACTCTAGAAGTGAAAATCGGGCGATACATATATGGGAACTACTAAATTGCTACTAAATTTCCCATTAACATATCAATCCGATTAAAGTTGAAGCTCAATGATAAGCGGCCTCCGGATCTGCCGGATCCGATCGGCGTGCCGCGTAGCAACATCACTTAGTAAGGAGTTTTAACATGGCAGGAAACCTCACAAATGTTGCCAGCTAGGTAAGGTGATAACCACCGCTGAAAATTTGTCTGATGTTCACGTCGGGGTTTGAACCCGGACATGCTAACCTCTGCGCCACGGTGGACTCCATATGGGAGCTACTCGTGCATCTAAATCTGGACAGCTTTATATCAATAACGTCGAGAGCCACAATTGAAACCTTTGCGGAAAAAATCATTAGAATCGGTTGACAAATGACGATATTATTGCAGTATAAGTCTATATCGGACGAACATATATGGGAGCTAAATCCAAATCTAAATCAATTTCTTCTAATTTCTATAGGCTTCATCCCTAGGCCAAAAATGATACCTGTACAGATAAATATTTCGAGGTGTTACCCACAAAATGACGAGGCATTCTGAATCGATCTATCCAAGTCCGCCCGCCCGTCTATTGAAATCACGATAGCGGCCGAACACATAAAGCTAGCAACTTGTATTTTTGCGCAGATACTTCTAATCGATGTACGTTTTTGAACCATATCATTTTAGATTCGGATATGGCTCCCTATTCACCTATCCATGATTTCTTGAGCCCTAAAGGGCGCAATTCTTCGGCGAATGGGTTAAAATTTTGCACAATATAATTAGTGCAATCTGAATCGGTCTACCTCCTATATAAACCGAAATTTTTAACTGACATTTCGCACATTGACTTTCGTTATGAGTTTCAATGTTGATATGGTCCGAATCGAACCACAACCTGATATAGCTCTTTCGATTTTACTTCTTGAAAACATAGAGGGCTCAACTTTTCGCCGAGCACCCACGAAACAATTATTATCCATTTATTCCTTTACCTCCTAGTATCCTTTTTTAGTTTCTACCTATAAAAAGAAACCATTGTGAAGGTTTCAGACTATGCCCGGCAAAACTTAGCTCGTTTTATGCTTGTATTTGAATTATCACAGATCATGTAGAATGGGTTTTAAACAATAATAGACCACCAAATAAAAAAAGTGGTCCCATCAGGACAACAAAAAAAAAAAAAAAACAAGTAAAAGCGTGCTAAGTTCGGCCGGGCCGAATCGTATATACCCTCCACCATGGATCGCATTTGTCGAGTTCTTTTTCCGGCATCTCTTCTTAGGCAAAAAAGGATATAAGAAAAGAGTTGCTCTGCTATTAAAACGATATCAAGATATGTTCCGGTTCGGACCACAATTAAATTATATGTTGGAGACCTGTGTAAAATTTCAGCCAATTCGTATAAGAATTGCGCCCATTGGGGCTCACGAAGTAAAATAGAGAGAACGATCTGTATCGGGCTTTAGACCGATTCAGACCATAATAAACACGTTTGTTGATGGTCATGAGAGGATCCATCGTACAAAATTTCAGGCATATCGGATAATAATTGCGACCTCTAGGGGTCAAGAAGTCAAGATCCCAGATCGGTTTATATGGCAGCTATATCAGGTTATGAACCGATTTGAACCTTATTTGACCCAGTTGTTGAAAGTAAAAATAAAATACGTCATGCAAAATTTCAGCCAAATCGGATAGGAATTGCGCACTCTAGAAGCTCAAGAAGTCAAATCCCCAGATCTGTTTATATGACAGCTATATCAGGTTATGGACCGATTTCAACCATATTTGGCACAGTTGTTGGATATAACAACAAAACACTTCGTGCAAAAATTCATTCAAATCGGATAAGAATTGTGCCCTCTAGAGGCTCAAGAAGTCAAGACCCAAGATCGGTTTATATGGCAGCTATATCAGGTTATGAACCGATTTAAACCATACTTGGCACAGTTTTTGGGTATCATAACAAAACACGTCGTGCGAAATTCCATTCCAATCGGATAAGAATTGCGCCCTCTAGAGGGTCAAGAAGTCAAGACCCAAGATCGGTTTATATGGCAGCTATATCAGGTTATGAACCGATTTGAACCATACTTAGCACTGTTGTTGGATATAATAACAAACCACGTCGTGCAAAATTTCATTCTGATCGGATAAGAATTGCGCACTCTAGAGGTTCAAGAAGTCAAGACCCAAGATCGGTTTATATGGCAGCTATATCAAAACATGGACTGATATGGCCCATTTACAATACCAACCGACCTACACTAATAAGAAATAGTTGTGCCAAATTTCAAGCGGCTAGCTTTACTCCTTCGGAAGTTAGCGTGCTTTCGACAGACAGGCGGACGGACGGACGGACGGACGGACGGACAGACGGACAGACGGACGGACATGGCTAGATCGACATAAAATGTCACGACGATCAAGAATATATATATTTTATGGGGTCTCAGACGAATATTTCCAGTAGTTACAAACGGAATGACGAAATTAGTATACCCCCCATCTTATGGTGGAGGGTATAAAAAACAGTAAGGAAGGGCAAAAGTCAGGCAGTGCTGTAATACCCTACACCTACCCTATAAGTACAATGTGAGAGCTGTATCCAATTCTAAACCAATTTTTATGGACCTTGGCGGATATTTTTAGACGTGTTATTAAACAATCCCTATCAAATTTCGAGCAATTATGTTCAAACTGTAATAACTACGGTTAAAAATTACAACATTATTGCAAATTACCCAAAATCTGAGCTATAACTAATTCTGAACCGATTTCAAGCAAACTTTTTAGATAAAGTGGTAGTCGTCGAGGAAAGCGTTGTGGAATTTGGCACAAATGTTTTCCATTTCTACTCCCGGCTCTCACATATATTTTAGTCCGATTTTGATGAATAATACAATAATTTTGCCATTTGTTAACCGATCCTCAAAAAATTTGGCTCGAAAATTTCTTTTTTGCCTCTTATATATTCGAAGTTTTATCGGAAGTGGTTTTGATTTAGATAAAGCTCCCGTATATATTTTCGTCCGATTTTAACTAATACTGCAAAATTTTGGTACTTTGAGAACCGGTCCTCACGAAATAGGGCACAAAGGTTTCTCTAATGACTCTTCTAATTCCTGATTAATTAATAGGAATCTGTTCAGACTTAGATATAGGTCCCGATTTTCACTCATAGGGCACACACATTTGTTAATCGAGGTTACAAACATTTTGCACAACGATTTCCTCTATGATTCCCGAAATAAGAAAAATTGTTAATGAAATATTTAAAGACAAAAATTTTATGAAATTATTTCGTAAGATTAATTTCTAATGGAATGATTTCTTAAGACAACAATTTAATGAAATTTTGGCTTATGACAAAATGTTTATGAAATTTTCCCATTAGACAAAATATTAATGAGATTTTTTCTTAAGACAAATTTTAATAAATAACACCTTATGTATACATATATTTTTTTTTTTTTTAATTCCAATGATACTTGTGAAAATAATTATTGAAGGTTTCTTCAAAGACAACACATCAATAACATTTTCTCCAAAGCAATATTTCGATAAAAGTTTCTGTTGTTGGATTAGTTGTCCAGCTGAAACCAATGTTGGGTTTGTTTTTGTTTTCATTTAGAATAGAAAGTAAATTGCAAATTTTGCCCATGAACATTACGTCTCAAATATTAATGAGTGCAGTCCTATTCAAGTTTTAAGCTCAATGATAAGGGGCCTCCTTTTTATAGCCGAGTCCGAACGGCGTGCCACAGTGCGACACCTTTCGTGGTACCTCACAAATGTTGCCAGCATTAGGAGGGAAAAACCACCGCTGAAAATTTTTTTGATGGTCTCGCCGGGTTCGAACCCAGGCGTTCAGTGTCATAGGCGGATATGCTAACCTCGGTGCTACGGTGGCCTCCAGAAAGTAAACTAAAAACCCTCCACCATAGAATGGGGGTATACTAATTACGTCATTCTGTTTGTAACTCTTCGAAATATTCACCTAGGACCACACAAAGTATGTATATTCTTGATCGGCATGACATTATATGTCGATATAGCCATGTCCGTCCGTCTGTCTGTTGAAAGCACGCTAACTTTCGAAGGAGTAATGCTAGCCGCTTGAAATTTTGCACAAATACTTCTTATGAGTGTAGGTCGGTTGGGATTGCAAATACGCCACATCAGTCCATGTTTTGATATAGCTACTACAACTCCGATATGGCTGAAATTTTTCATGACGTGTTTTGCTATGATTTGCAATAACTATGCTGAGTATGGTTGAAATGGGTCCATAAACCGATCTGGGGCCTTGACTTCTTGAGCCTCTAGAGGAAGCAATTCCTATCCCATTTAGCTGAAATTTTGCATAGCGTGTTTCGTTATTACTTCCAAAAACTGTGCTGAGCATGGTATAAATCGGTCCATAACCTGATATAACTGCCATATAAACCGATCTTGAGTCTTGACTTCTTGAGAATCTTGATCACACAAATCCTATCCGATTTGGCTGAAATGTTGAATGCCGTGTTTCATTATATCTTCCAACAACTGTGTTAAGTATGGTTCAAATGGGTCCATAACCTGATATAGCAGCCATATAAACCGATATTGGATCTTGAGTTCTTAAGCCTCTAGAGGAAGTAAATTTTGTACAACGGCTTCTCCCATAACCTTTAACATATGTTTCAAATATGGTCTGAATCGGTCAATAGCCTGATACAGCTACCATCTCCCTATTTTACTTCTTTAGCACTAAAGGAAGCAATTCCAATTCGAATTGCCTGAAATTTTACACAACACAACATTCAAATCAATTATGGTCGGAATCGGTCCATAACTTTAAATAGCTCCTTTGTTTGCATAAAGAGAGATACCGGAAAAAAACTCGACAAATGCGATCCATGGTGGACTGTATATAAGATTCGGCCCGGCCAAACTTAGCACACTGTTACTTGTTATACCCTACACCGACGAATTCCACAACATCTGAGTAGTTTGCTTGAAATCGGTTCAGATTTAGATATAGCTCCCATATACATGTTCGTCCGATTTTGAGTAATATTGCAATAAAGTGCTAATTTTTTTAACGATTCTCTCGAAATTTGGCAGGAGTGACTTGTTTATGACTCTTAATAATATAGATGAATTTCATAGAAATCGGTTCAGATTCAGGTTTGCTGGCATATATACATATCGCCCGATTTTCACTCCATGAGCCACTGCATGCGCATTTATTGATCAATCTTGCCAAAATTTTTGTACAACGTATCTTCTATATATATGTTCGTAAGATTTTGGGTAATTTGCAATAATGTTGTCATTTGTCAACCAAAGTTACTACAGTTTGAATATGTTTGTTCGAAATTTGATACGGATTGTTTAATAGCCCATCTGAAAACATCCGCCGACGTCCATCAAAATTGATTCAGAATTGGAAATACCTCCGACATGGTATTTATAGGGTAGGTGTAGGGTATTATACTGCGGCACCATTCGACTTTTGCCTTTCCTTACTGGTATAAAAAAGTTTTAGACAAAATGTGGTTGCGTTTAACGCATTGGGCAGGCTACACAGGGATCGCGATTTCGAAGCTGACCAAGCACCATCATCAGTCTGCTTTGCCCCAAAAGTATTATATGCATCCACCACTCACTAATTAGTAAGCTGTGCAATGGTAGAAGCATGACTTATTGAGACGAACATTGGATCATATCAAGGCATCTTTCTATGAGCGTAGTAAGAAATGTAAACCACAAACACAAATACCTTTAACTCAAAAATAACATCAAGCTTCAGCAAAACACGCAATGCCTAAAACTTGTTACCCAGCAATATTCTTTTGCCAAAGAGTAACCTTTTAATGTGTGTATACACACAGAAGAAAAATTTTCCTGAAATTTTGATTGCTATGCCCTCCACCATAGGATGGGGGTATACTAATTTCGCCATTCTGTTTGTAACTCCTCGAAATATTCGTCTAAGGCCCCATTAAGTATATATATTCTTGATCGTCATGATATTTTCAGCCGATCTAGCCATGTTCGTCCATCTGTCCGTCCGTCTGTCTGTCGAAAGCACGTTAACTTTCGAAGGAGTACAGCTAGGTGCTTGAAATTTTGCACAAATACTTCTTATATTGTAAGTGTAGATCGGTTGGGATTGTAAATGGGCCATATCGGTCCATGTTTTGATATAGCTGATATATAAACCGATCTTGGGTCTTGACTTCTTGAGCAACTAGAGGGCGCAATTCTTATGCGATTGGATTGAGAATTTGCACAACGTGTTTTGTTATGATATCCAACAATTGTGCCAAGTATGGTTCAAATTGGTCACTAACCTGATATAGCTGCCATATAAACCGATCTTGTGTCTTGACTTCTTGAGCCTCTAGAGGTCGCAATTCTAATCCGATTGGAATGAAATTTTGCACGAAGTATTTTGTTATGATATCTAACAACTGTGCCAAATAAGGTTCAAATAGGTTCATAACCGATCTGGGATCTTGACTTCTTGAGCCTCTAGAGGTCGCAATTATTATCCGATTTGCCTGAAATTTTGTTCGACGGATTCTCTCATGACCATCAACATAGGTTATTTTGGTCTGAATTGGTCTATTGCCTGATGCAGCTCCCATATAAATCGATCGCTCTTTAGAGAGATAATCGAGAGACCGCTTTATAGGGGAGCTATAACAGGTTGTACACCGATTCGGACCGTACTTAGCATAGTTGTTGGAAGTCATAACAGAATACTACATGCAAAATCGGACAAAAATTGCGGCTTGTAAGGGCTCAAGAAATCAAATCGGGAGATCGCAACAGAGCACTACATGAAAAATTTCAGATAAATCCGTCAAAAATTGCGGCTTGTAAGGGCTCAAGTAGTAAAATCGGGATATCGGTTTATATGGGAGCTATATCAGGTTAAAGACCGATTTCAACTTTACTAGCCAAGGTTGTTGGACGTTGTAACAGAATACTACATTCAAAATTCCAGCCAAATCGGACAAAAAATGAGGCTTCAGAGGGCTCAAGAAATCAAATCGAGAGATCGGTTTATATGAGAGCTATTTCTAAATTTCAACCGATTTGGCCCATTTAATATTAAGCACCATATTAAGTATCTGTGCAAAATTTCAAGCGGTTAGCTTAACGCGTTCGACCGCTATCGTGATTTCGACAGACCGACACCGACTCAGAACGTCGAGATAATCAAAACAAGTGAAAGCCTGCTAGGTTCGGCCGGGCCGAATCTTATATACCATCCACCCACCTCCATTTGTAGAGTTCTCTTCCCGGCATCTCTTCTTAGGTAAAACAAGTAAAAGCGTGCTAAGTTCGGCCGGGCCGAATCTTATATACCCTCCACCATAGATCGCATTTGTCGAGTTCTTTTCCCGGCATCTCTTCTTAGCCAAAAAAAAAGGATATAAGAAAAGATTTGCTCTTCTGTTAGAGCGATATCAAGATATGGTCCGGTTTGGACCACAATTAAATTATATGTTGGAGACCTGTATAAAATGTCAGCCAATTCGAATAAGAATTGCGCCCTTTGGGGGCTCATGAAGTAAAATAGAGAGATCGATTTATATGGGAGCTGTATCGGTTTATAGACCGAGTCAGACCATAATAAACACGTATGTTGATGGTCATGAGAGAATCCGTCGTACAAAATTTCAGGCAAATCGGATAATAATTGCGACCTCTAGAGGCTCAAGAAGTCAAGATCCCAGATCGGTTTATATGGCAGCTATATCAAGTTATGAACCGATTTGAACCTTATTTGACATAGTTATTGAAAGTAACAATAAAAAAAGTCTTGCAAAATTTCATTCCAATTGGATAAGAATTGCGCACTCTAGAGGCTCAAGAAGTCAAGACCCCAGATCGGTTTATATGGCAGCTATATCAGGTTATGAACCGATTTGAACCATACTTGGCACAGTTGTTGGATATCATAACAAAACACGTCGTGCAAAATTTCATTCCAATCGGATAAGAATTACGCACTCTAGAGGCTCAAGAACTCAAGACCCAAGATCGGTTTATATGGCAGCTATATCAGGTTATAGACCGATTTGAACTATACTTGTCACAGTTGTTGGATATCATAACAAAACACGTCGTGCAAAATTTCATTCCAATCGGATAAGAATTACGCACTCTAGAGGCTCAAGAACTCAAGACCCAAGATCGGTTTATATGGCAGCTATATCAGGTTATGGACCGATTTGAACCATACTTTACATAGTTGTTGGATATCATAACAAAACACGTCGTGCAAAATTTCATTCCAATCGGATAAGAATTACGCACTCTAGAGGCTCAAGAAGTCAAGACCCAAGATCGGTTTATATGGCAGCTATATCAAAGCATGGACCGATATGGTCCATTTACAATACCAACCGACCTACACTAATAAGAAGTATTTGTGCAAAATTTCAAGAGGCTAGCTTTACTCCTTCGGAAGTTAGCGTGCTTTCGACAGACAGGCGGACGGACGGACGGACGGACGGACGGACAGACGGACGGACATGGCTAGATCGACATAAAATTTCACGACGATCAAGAATATATATACTTTATGGGGTCTCAGACGAATATTTCGACTAGTTACAAACAGAATGACGAAATTAGTATACCCCCCATCCTATGGTGGAGGGTATAAAAAGGATATAAGAAAAGATTTGCTCTGCTATTAGAGCGATATCAAGATATGGTCCGGTTTGGACCACAATTAAATTATATGTTGGAGACCTGTGTAAAATGTCAGCCAATTCGAATAGGAATTGCACCCGATTTATATGGGAGCTGTATCGGGCTATAGACCGATTCAGACCATAATAAACACGTATGTTGATGGTCATAAGAGAATCCGTCGTACAAAATTTCAGGCAAATCGGATAATAATTGCGACCTCTAGAAGCTCAAGAAGTCAAGATCCCAGATCGGTTTATATGGCAGCTATATCAGGTTATGAACCGATTTGAGTCTTATTTGACACATTTGTTAAAGGTAAGAATAAAATACGTCTTGCAAAATTTCAGCCAAATCGGATAGGAATTGAGCCCTCTAGAAGCTCAAGAAGTCAAGTCCCCAGATCTGTTTATATGGCAGCTATATCAGGTTATGAACCGATTTGAACAATAATTGCATCCTCTATAGGCTCAAGATATATAATCGGGAGATCATTTTATATGGAAGCTACATTAGATTATGAACCGATTAAGACCATACTTGCCACGGTTATTGAAAGTCGAAACAAAAGGAGTGACGCAAATTTAAGCCAAATTGGATGATTATTGCGCTGTTTAGAGGCTCAAGAAGTCAAGATCTCATATCGGTTTATATGGCAGATGTATAAAGTTATGAATCGATTTCCACAACAAAACAGCTCGTACAAGATTTTAGCAAAATCGGATAAGAATTGCACCGTCTCGAGGTTCAAGAATTCAAGGATTCAAGATCCAAGATCAATTTATATGGCGGCAATATCAAAACATGGATCGAAATGGCAACTGACTTACATTGGTAGGAAGTGTTTTTGCAAAATTTCAAGTGCCTAGCTTTACTTTTTCGACAGACAGACGGACGGACATGCTAGATCGTCCTAAAATGTCATGTCGATCAAGAATGTATATACTTTATAGGGTCTTAGACCAATATTTCGATGTGTTACAAACGGAATGACGAAATTAGTATACCCTCCATCCTACGGAAGTTGTTAATTTTCCTGCAACAATTTATTTTGAGTCTCAACGACCCAAAGTAAAAATTTTTTGTTGAAAGGCACTCTTTGCAAGCCAACATATAACAACAACAAAAATATATCCATAAGCAAGACAAAAAACCATCTACCAGATCGTCGCATGTGATTTACTTTGGGTGGTGGCGTTTTTACATTCTTTATTCGGATCACTCTGCTTTGCCTCGTTCGTTTTACAGCGCTCTCGGGTTTATCAATGCCGATCTCTCTACTATTACTCTTAAAATTTCAATGATTTTGGTGCCGCAGTGTATTGAACTCTTGATCTCATGTTTGGTAGTCTTGCACGGATCCTCTAGCCCATTGACATCATCTTCTTCACGACGAAATAAATCAATAAGTACTGATGCACAGTAATTAATGCCTCAATTAATTATATAAAAACAAGTAAAAGCGTGCTAAGTTCGGCCGGGCCGAATCTTATTTACCCTCCACCATGGATCGCATTTGTCGAGCTCGTGCCACGGTATCTCTTTTTAGGCAAACAAAGGATAAAAGAAAATAATTGCTATGTTATTGGAACAATATCAAGTTATGGCTCCTTTCGCACCATAATTGAACTGAATATTGAAGACCACAGTAGAAGTCATTGTGTAAAATTTTAGCCAAATCTAGTAAGAATTACGCACTTTAGGGGCTGAAGAAGTAAAATAGGGAGATCGGTTTTAGGGGAGCTACATTAGGCTATAAACCGATTTATGCCATTTTCGACACGTATGTTAAAGGTCATGAGAAAAGCCGTTGTACAAAATTTCAGCTCAATTGGATAATAATTGCGCCCTCTAGTGGCTCAAGAAGTCAAGACCCCAGATCGTTTTATATGGCAGATATATCAGGTTATGGACCGATTTCAACCATTCTTAATACAATTGTTGAAAGTCATAACAAAACACCTCTTGCAAAATTTCAGCCAAATCGGGTAATAATTGCGTCCTCTAGTGGCTCAAGAAGCCAAGACCCCCGCTCGGTTTATAAGGCAGCTATATCAGATTATGGACCGATTTGAACTATTCTTAGCACAAGTCATAACAAAACACCTCATGCAAAACTACAGCCAAATCGGTTAAGAATTGTACCCTCTAGTGGCTCAAGAAGTCAAGACCTATGTAAAATATCAGCCAATTTGAATAAGAATTTCGCCCTTTGTTGGCTCAAGAAGTAAAATAGAGAGACCGATATATATGGGAACTGTATCGGGCTATAGACCGATTCAGACCATAATAAACACGTATGTTGATGGTCATGAGAGGATCCGTCGTACAAAATTTCAGGCAAATCGGATAATAATTGCGACCTCTAGAGGCTCAAGAAGTCAAGATCCCAGATCGGTTTATGTGGCAGCTATATCAGGCTATGAACCAATTTGAACCTTGTTTGACAAAGTTGTTGAAAGTAACAATAAAATACGTCATGCAAAATTTCAGCCAAATCGGATAGGAATTGCGCACTCTAGAAGCTCAAAAAGTCAAATCCCCAGATCTGTTTATATGACAGCTATATCAGGTTATGGACCGATTTCAACCATACTTGGCACACTTGTTGGATATCATAACGAAATACTTCGTGCAAAAATTCATTCAAATCGTATAAGAATTGGGCCCTCTAGAGGCTCAAGAAGTCAATACCCAAGATGGGTTTATATGACAGCTATATCAGGTTATGAACCGATTTGAACCATACTAGGCACAGTTGTTGGATATCATAACAAAACAAGTCGTGCAAAATTTCATTCCACTCGGATAAGAATTACACCCTCTAAAGGCTCAAGAATTCAAGACCCATGAACGGTTTATATGACAGCTATATCAGGTTATGGACCGATTTGAACCATACTAGGCACAGTTGTTGGATATCATAACCAAATACTTCGTGCAAAATTTCATTCCACTCGGATAAGAATTACACCCTCTAAAGGCTCAAGAATTCAAGACCCATGAACGGTTTATATGACAGCTATATCAGGTTATGGACCGATTTGAACCATACTAGGCACAGTTGTTGGATAAGAATTGTGCACTCTAGAGGCTCAAGAAGTCAAGACCCCAGATCTGCTTGTATGATAGTTATGAACCGATTTAATCCATACTTGGCACAGTTTTTGGATATCATAACCAAATACTTCGTGCAAAAATTCATTCAAATCGTATAAGAATTGGGCCCTCTAGAGGCTCAAGAAGTCAATACCCAAGATGGGTTTATATGACAGCTATATCAGGTTATGAACCGATTTGAACCATACTAGGCACAGTTGTTGGATATCATAACAAAACAAGTCGTGCAAAATTTCATTCCACTCGGATAAGAATTACACCCTCTAAAGGCTCAAGAATTCAAGACCCATGAACGGTTTATATGACAGCTATATCAGGTTATGGACCGATTTGAACCATACTAGGCACAGTTGTTGGATAAGAATTGTGCACTCTAGAGGCTCAAGAAGTCAAGACCCAAGATCGGCTTATATGGAAGCAATATCAAAACATGGACCTATATAGCCCATTTACAATACCAACCGACCTACACTAATAAGAAGTATGTGTGCAAAATTTCAAGCGGCTAGCTTTACTCCTTCGGAAGTTAGCTTGCTTTCGACAGACAGACGGACGGACATGGCTAGATCGACATAAAATGTCGCAACGATCAAGAATATATTGGGTTGCCCTAAAAGTAATTGCGGATTTTTCATATAGGCGGCGTTGACAAATTTTTTCACAGCTTGTGACTCTGTTATTGTAAAAAAAAGTATATTTGATTAAAGTTCATTCTCAGTTTTATTACAAGTGCATTTACTATCCATTAAAAATTCCGCAATTACTTTTTGGGCAACCCAATATATACTTTATGGGGTCTCAGACGAATATTTCGAGTAGTTACAAATAGAATGACGAAATTAGTATACCCCCCATCCTATGGTGGAGGGT
Organism: Stomoxys calcitrans; assembly: GCF_963082655.1. NCBI lineage: Eukaryota > Metazoa > Arthropoda > Insecta > Diptera > Muscidae > Stomoxys > Stomoxys calcitrans. The sequence continues at coordinate 133,556,258 of NC_081554.1, read as the reverse complement.
ATAAAAACTACACCCGTTGGTTGGTGCACAATAGAAATCACCACTAATTTAATAGTAAATTCTGTCTAACATTTTCAAACATTTCGGCGACCTGGCTAGCATTTCGAAGACAATTTTTTTTGTTAAATATTGTAAAAATATATTATTTTCCTCTAGATTTAATTTGTCTCAAATTGGTTAAATAATTTCTACAGGAAATTGTCCCGATCTCGACAATTGGTTTGAAATGCTATTTAACTTAATAAAATACTACGCACACAAGTTGAAAACATTAAGCCAATATTATTTTTAGATGCAGTTGAAGAAAATACATTTTAACCAATTAAAAAAAAAAAAAAAAAAAAGATATGGTCCGGTTTGGACCACAATTGAATTATATGTTGAAGACCTGTATAAAATGTCAGAAAATTCGAATAAGAATTGCGGGGCTCAAGAAATAAAATAGAGTGTTTGATTTATATGGGAGCTGTATCGGGCTATAGACCGATTCAGACCATATTAAACACGTATGTTGATGGTCATGAGAGGATCCGGATCGGAAGTCGCAAATCGGATTATTATCCGATTTGCGACTTCTAGAGGCTCAAGAAGTCAAGATCCCAGATCGGTTTATATGGCAGCTTTATCGGGTTATTAACCGATTTGAACCTTATTTGCTAAAAGTAAGAATAAAATTCGTCATGCAAAATTTCAGCCAAGTCGGATAGGAATTGCGCCCTCCAGAAGCTCATCCGATCTTGCTAAAATTTGAAATAGTGAGTTGGTTAAAGCCTCCTAATATCCGATTCAAATTGGGTTCCGATCGGTCTTTATTCAGATATCAGCGATCGGCCGATTAAGGGTCTTAAGACCGTAAAACCTCCATTAACTACCAGATATCGCTGGAATTTCACACAGTGACTTGTATTAAGCCACCCGTCATCCGACCAGCACATGGTCAAGATCATACTATATTTAGATATAGCTGCCATATAGACCGATATTCCAATTTAGGGTCTTAATCCCATAACATGTCCGTCCGTCTTTCCATCTGTCTGTTGAAATCACGCTATAGTCTTTAAAAATAGAGATATTCAGCTGAAACTTTGCACAGATTCGTGTTTTGTCCATAAGCAGGTTAAGTTCGAAGATGAGCTATATCGGACTATATATTGATTAACCCCCATTAGACCAATCGGCCGATTTAGGGTCTTAGGCCAATGAAAGCTACATTTATAATTCGATTTTGCTGAAATTTGGGGCAGTGAATTGTGTTAGGCCCTTCGACATCCATCGTCAATTTGGCCCAGATCGGGGCAGGTCTCGATATAGCTGCCATATAGACCGATCCTCCGAGTTAGGGTCTTAGGCCCATAAAAGCCACATTTATTATCTGATTTTGCTGAAATTTGGGACAATGAGTTGTGTTAGTTCACACGACATCCTTCTTTAATTTCGCCCAGATTTGGATATAGCTGTCATATAGACCGATCTCTCAATTTAAATTTTTGCGATCTTAAAAGGAGCATTTATTGTCAGATTTTTCCAAAATTTGGGACAGTGAGTTGTGTAAGGTCCCTCGACATCCTTCTTTAATTTGGTCCAGATCGGTCTAGATTTGGATATATCTCCCATATAGACCGATCTCTCGATTTAAGACTTTGGTCCCATAAAAGGCGCATTTATTGTCCGATGCCGTCGAAATTTGGGTCAGTAAGTTAAGTTATGCCTTTTGGGTGTTACAAAATAATTCACTAAGTTATAATACCCTATACCACAGTAGTGGTGTAGGGTATAACAAGTAAAAGCGTGCTAAGTTCGGCCGGGCCGAATCTTATATTCCCTCCACCATGGATCGCATTTGTCGAGCTCTTGCCACGGTATCTCATTTTAGGCAAACAAAGGATAAAAATAAAGAATTGCTATGTTATTGGAACAATATCAAGTTATGGTTAATATCGGACCATAATTGAACTGAATATTGGAGACCATAGTAAAAGTCATTTCAGCCAAATCTAGTAAGAATTGAGCGCTTAAGGGGCTGAAGAAGTTAAATAGAGAGATGTAAATGAAGAAGTTAAATAGAGAAATAGGTTTATAGGGGAGCTGCATTAGGCTATAAACCGACTCATGCTAAGGGTTATGGGAAAAGCCGTTGTACAAAATTTCAGCTAAATCGGCTAATAATTGCACCCTCTAGTGGCTCAAGAAGTCAAGACCCCAGATCGGTTTATATAGCAACTATATCAGATAATGGACCGATTTGAAATATTCTTAGCACAGTTGTTGAAAATAATAACAAAACACCTCATGCAAAATTTCATCCAAATCGGATAATAATTGCGTCCTCTAGAATCGGTTGACAAATGACCATTTTATTGCTGTATTACTGCAAATAGGACGAACATATATATGGGAGCTATATCCAAGTCTGAACCGATTTCTATAAAATTCACCAGTAAAATTGAGGGTCATGCGAAAATTCACTTTTAATATAAGAAAATCCTTCCTGCCAAAATTCCAAAGAATCGGTTAAATTTTGCAGGAAGAATTTTCTTATGACTCTCGATATAACTGGTGAATTTCATAGATTTCTATAGATTTAGGTATAGCTCACATAAATATATATCGTCCGATTTTTACTCCGAGACCCACTGCAAGCGCATTTATTGACCAGTCTTCCCAAAATTTTGTACAACGCTTTCCTCGATGAATTCCACAATATCCATAAAGTTTGATCGAAATCGATTCAGATTAAGATATAGCTCCAACGTCCCGTCATTTGTCAACCGTAGTTATTACATTTTGAACATTTTTGCTTTGCTCGAAATTTGATACAGTAATTTTAATAACCTATCCATCAAAATTGTTTCAGAATTAGATATAGTCCCACTTTTGTATTTAAAGGGTAGGTGTAGGGTATTATAAAGCACCGTCCGACTTTTACCTTTCCTTACTGGTTTATTGATATGAACTCTCCAAAAAAATTACGGTGTTATCCCTAAAGTACCTTACATTTTTAATCGTTATTAAAGGATCAATTATTAATAAATTCATATCATATGCCCCATAGCAGCTATATCGAAAAATGTTCCGATTAAGACCAAATACCAATAAGTACAAGTCATTCTTCAATTGTGTATAACAAAATATTGAACTTTGTAGCTACTTGCTGGCCCGGGCCCGCTCCGCTGCGACTTCTTTTACTTTATATGGAACAAAAGTTTCCCTGGAATGCTTATTTTCGACAATTATAGATCTTTTAGTGAAATACCATGCTAACTTGACTAACAGTTCAACAATATAAGTGCCTTTGTCTGAATCCCATATAATCTTTATTGGTCTACGAATTTAAGTTTGGATGTAAGTGTGCTCCATTCTTAAAATACTTCATTTCAGCCCGATATCATGATGTCTGATTTAGTGGTGTTTTCGGGGGAGAGGTGGTCCCCCAGATACTCGGCCCTGAAAAAATATCAGCATCGTGCTCTTCTCTCAAATACCATTTATTTAAACCCCATATTGCCATTGGCTTAAGAGGAGTTTACAGGATGAGGCATCCCCCAAACACATGGCCCCAAAATAGGTTATCAAATTCGTTTTCTAATCTCAAATACCTTTCATTTTAGCCACATATTGGCATGATCGAAAAATGTTTACCCTTTGGAGAAGGGGTGATGCCCAAAATACGTGGTCCTGCATTTGGATATCAAATTCGTATTGTACTCCCAAATACTCTTTAGTCCCATATTGCGATGGTCAGTAAAAAATTGCTGTTTGTTGGATATTTTGGGAAAGGGGTATCTTGAGATGGGTATCAATTCTTGCTCTACCCCCCAATACTTTTCATTTAAGCTCCACGTTGACATAGTCGGTAAATATGCCAGCTTTAGGGGTGTGTTGGGGATTGGGTGGGCCCCCCAAAGCCCCATATTGGGGTGGTCAGTAAAAACTTTGCTGTTTGTGGGGTATTTTGGGAAAGCGGTATCTTGAGGTGGGTATCAATTCTTGCTCTACCCCCCAATACTTTTCATTTAAGCTCCACGTTGACATAGACGATAAATATGCCTGATTTAGGGGTGTGTTGGGGATTGGGTGGTCCACCAAACACTAAGCCCGGGAAATATATCAGCAACGTGCTCTATTCTCATATATCTATATATCATTTATTTTTACCCCATATTGCCATTGCCCTCAAAATTGGGTATCAAAATCGTTTTCTAATCTCATTTAAATTCCTTATTGAAAAACAAGTAAAAGCGTGCTAAGTTCGGCCGGGCCGAATCTTATATACCCTCCACCATGGATCGCATTTGTCGAGTTCTTTTCCCGGCATCTCTTCTTAGCCAAAAAAAAAGGATATAAGAAAAGATTTGCTCTTCTATTAGAGCGATATCAAGATATGGTCCGGTTTGGACCACAATTAAATTATATGTTGGAGACCTGTATAAAATGTCAGCCAATTCGATTAAGAATTGCGCCCTTTGGGGGCTCATGAAGTAAAATAGAGAGATCGATTTATATGGGAGCTGTATCGGTTTATAGACCGAGTCAGACCATAATAAACACGTATGTTGATGGTCATGAGAGAATACGTCGTACAAAATTTCAGGCAAATCGGATAATAATTGCGACCTCTAGAGGCTCAAGAAGTCAAGATCCCAGATCGGTTTATATGGCAGCTTTATCAGGTTATGAACCGATTTGAACCTTATTTGACATAGTTATTGAAAGTAACAACAAAAAAAGTCTTGCAAAATTTCATTCCAATTGGATAAGAATTGCGCACTCTAGAGGCTCAAGAAGTCAAGACCCCAGATCGGTTTATATGGCAGCTATATCAGGTTATGAACCGATTTGAACCATACTTGGCACAGTTATTGGATATCATAGCAAAACACGTCGTGCAAAATTTCATTCCAATCGGTAAGAATTGCGCACTCTAGAGGCTCAAGAAGTCAAGACCTCAGATCGGTTTATATGGCAGCTATATCAGGTTATGAACCGATTTGAACCATACTTGGCACAGTTGTTGGATATCATAACAAAACACGTCGCGCAAAATTTCATTCCAATCGGATAAGAATTACGCACTCTAGAGGCTCAAGAACTCAAGACCCAAGATCGGTTTATATGGCAGCTATATCAGGTTATAGACCGATTTGAACCATACTTTTCACAGTTGTTGGATATCATAACAAAACACGTCGTGCAAAATTTCATTTCAATCGGATAAGAATTACGCACTCTAGAGGCTCAAGGACTCAAGACCCAAGATCGGTTTATATGACAGCTATATTAGGTTATGGACCGATTTGAACCATACTTTTCACAGTTGATGGATATCATAACAAAACACGTCGTGCAAAATTTCATTCTGATCGGATAAGAATTGCGCACGCTAGAGGCTCAAGAAATCAAGACCCAAGATCGGTTTATATGACAGCTATATCAGTTTATGGACCGATTGGAACTATACTTGGCACAGTTGTCGGATATCATAAAAAAACACGTCGTGCAAAATTTCATCCCAATCGGATAAGAATTGCCCACTCTAGAGGCTCAAGAAGTCAAGACCCAAGATCGGTTTATATGGCAGCTATATCAGGTTATGGACCGATTTGAACTATACTTGGCACGGTTGTTGGATATCATAACAAAACTCGTCGTGCAAAATTTCATTCCAATCGGATAAGAATTGCGCACTCTAGAGGCTCAAGAAGTCAAGACCCAAGATCGGTTTATATGGCAGCTATATCAAAGCATGGACCGATATGGTCCATTTACAATACCAACCGACCAACACTAATAAGAGGCTAGCTTTACTCCTTCGGAAGTTAGCGTGCTTTCGACAGACAGACGGACGGACGGACAGACGGACGGACGGACGGACATGGCTAGATCGACATAAAATTTCACGACGATCAAGAATATATATACTTTATGGGGTCTCAGACGAATATTTCGACTAGTTACAAACAGAATGACGAAATTAGTATGCCCCCTATCCTATGGTGGAGGGGTATTGGCCCTAAAAACTATAAATATTTAGTTCCAATCTCTTTAAGACCCAAATTGTCTTGGTGAGCAAATAAGTCCTCCTTGGGGGTAGTTATGGTGGTGGGACGTCCCATAGACAGTTGGTCCCTAAGGTTGATATTAGATACGTGGTCTACTCCCATATACCTTTAATTTGTCCATAGTCGGCAAACATGACCGGCTTGGGGGGTGTTTTGGGGGATGGGCGGCGACTCAATTATTTGGCCTTGAAAATATATAACGGATTTGTGTTCCACTCTAGAAACCCACTTATTTCAGCCTCATATTGCAATAGTCAGAAAATATTTACTATTTGGGTGGTGTTGTGGGGGTGGGGTGGCCCCATAGACACTTTTCCCGAATATTGATGTCAAATTCGTGCTATACTACCAAAAACCTTTCGTTTGAGCCCCATATTGCTATGGTCGTAAATTTGTCCCGTTTGGGGGATGTTTTTGGTGAGAGGCTGCCCCCCAAACACTTGGTCCCATATTTTGATATCAGATGCGTATTCTGCATTCAAATACCTTTAATTGAAGCCCATATTCCCATGGTCAGTAAATAAGTCCAGTTTGGGGGGTGTTTTGGGAAGGGGTGGAACCCCGGAAACGTGGTCCCACATTTGTATATCAGATTTGTATTCTACTCGCAAATACCTTTCATTTGAGTCCCATATTGCCATGGTCGGTAAATATGTCCGATTTAGGGGTGTTTTGGGGCTTGGGATGGTCCCCCTAATACTTGGTCCGACAATTGGATATCAGATACGTTTTCTTTTCCTAAATACCTTTCTTTTGAGTCCCATATTGTCGCGATTGATCTAAACATATGTTTGGTAGGTTTTAGGGTGGGGCAGCCCCCCTAGGTAACCCATCCGAAATATGGATACCAAATTTTTATTTTTAGGGTACTATATGTGAGCAAACAAAATTTTGCTTAAATCGCACCACCAACCTCTGAGATCTGGCGTTTCTGAAAATTAGGGTAATGGGGAGGGTCCGCCCCCCCTTCAGATATAAAAAAATTTAGTACCCTATTTTCATCACGGGGTCATTATGCACCATCTGTAAAAAATTTCAAGGAAATCGGTTCAGCCGTTTCGGAGTCTATAAGGAACACACAAACATACAAACAAACATACAAACAAATCTACAAACAAACACAAATTGATTTTTATATATAAGATACCCTCCACCATAGGATGGGGGTATACTAATTTCGTCATTCTGTTTGTAACACCTCAAAATATGCGTCTAAGACCCCATAAAGTATATATATTCTTGATCGTCATGTCATTTTAAGTCGATCTAGCCATGTACGTCCGTCCGCCCGTCTGTCTGTCGAAAGCACGCTAACTTTCGAAGGAGTAAAGCTAGCCGCTTGAAATTTTGCACAAATACTTTTTATTAGTGTAGGTCGGTTGGTATTGTAAATGGGCCAAATCGGTCCATGTTTTGATATAGCTGCCATATAAACCTATCTTGTGTCTTGACTTCTTGAGCCTCTAAAGGGCGCTATTCTCGTCCGATTAAACTTTTGCATGTATTGTTTTGGTATCACTTCCAACAACTGTGCTAAGTTTGATTTTAATTAGTTCATAATCTGGTATAACCGCCATATAAACCGATCTTCGTTCTTGACTTCTTGAGCCAATAGAGCCCGCAGTTCTCATCCGATGTGGCTGTAATTTTGCATGAGGTGTTTCCAATACTTCCATAACTTCCAATAACTGTGCTAAGTATGGCGTAAATCGATATAGAACCTGATATAGCTGTCATATAAACCGATCTGGGATCTTGACTTCTTGATCCTCTAGAGGGCGCAATTCTCATCCCATTTGCCTGAAATTTTGTACAACGGCTTCTCTCATGACTTTCAACATACGTGACTAATATGGTCTGAATTTATCAATAGCTTGATACAGCTCCCATATAAACATATCTCCCGATTTTGTATTATGAGCCCCTACATGGCGCAATTCTTATCCAAATGAACTGAAATATTACACAATGACTTCTAAAATGTTCAGCATTCATTTATGGTCCGAATCGGACTATAACTTGATGTAGCTCCAATAGAATAACAGTTCTTTTTCAATATTCTTTGTTCGTCTAAAAAGAGATACCGCGCATAGAACTCGACAAATGCGATTAATGGTGGAGGGTATATAAGATTCGGCCCGGCCGAACTTATCACGCTCTTACTTTTTTTATTTTATTTTACTTTACTTTACATTATTCTTTGTTTTATATATATATATATTTTTTTTCCAAAATATTCAAAAACATTTCTCAAGGAAGGAAGGTATGCTTTAAGGCCTTCTCGTAGCAGTGGAAGGGCAATTACTTAAATCTATTTTTAGCCCATGTGATTATTTTCTTTTTGACAACAACAGCTAACTGAGATGTGTATTCTAGAGGGTAAGTATAGTATTAGCAAACTGTTGAATATGCATTTAAATTCCTGTTATTTAGTAAGGCTTCTATTGTGTCTTCAAAAGCAGGCATTTATGGAAGGCCTTATATACCAGGCCTTTGCTCAGATTGCTCACCAATTCTCTTTCCCGCTGGGTTGATAATTGGTTGACATTGAATTCAACTAAAACCACCAATATTTATGCTTCATATCAGAATCGATCAATAAATTGACATAGTCCCTATTTAGAAGATTTCTGAATTTGACTTCGTGAGAAACTACGGAAAGCAATTATTATCTATCTACCTACCATCCATGGTGGAGGGAATAAAAGATTCGGCCTGGCCGAACTTAGCACACTGAAAAAATTTAAACCTATAGATGATCGATTAAATATGGTATTGACTGAAAGTATGTTATTTTAGTATCTTTTAATAAAATACTCGTATTATTTATTAAATAATAATTTCAAATTAAAAACAAGTAAAAGCGTGCTAAGTTCGGCCGAGCCGAATCTTATATACCCTCCACCATGGATCGCATTTGTCAAGTTCCTTTCCCGGCATCCCTTCTTAGGCAAAAATAGATATAAGGAAAGATTTGCTTTGCTATTAGAGCGATATCAAGATATGATCCGGCTTGGACCACAATTAAATTAAATGTTAGAGACCTTAGCGCCCTTTGGAGGCTCAAGAAGTAAATAGAAAGATCGATTTATGTGGGAACTGCATCAGGCTATAGACCGATTCAGACCATAATAAAAATGTATGTTGATGGTCATCTAAGGGCCCGTCGTAGAATATTTCAGGCAAATCGTTCAAGTCCCCAGAACTGTTTTTATGACAGCTATATCAGGTTATGAACCATACTTAGCAAAGTTGTTGAATATCATAACTACTTCGTGGAAAAATTCATTCAAATCGGATAAGAATTGCGCCCTCTAGAGGCTCAAGAAGTCAAGACCTAAGATCGGTTTATATGAGAGCTATATCAGGTTATGGACCGATTTGAACCATACTATGCACAGTTGTTGGGTATCATAACAAAACACGTCGTACAAAATTTCACTCAAATCCGATGAGAATTGCGCCCTCTAAAGGCTCAAGAAGTCAAGACCCAAGATCGGTTTATATGACAGCTATACCAGTATGAACCGATTTGAACCATACTTGGCACAGATGTTGGATGTCATAACAAAACACGTCGTGCAAAATTATATTCAAATCGGATAAGAATTGCGCCCTCTAGAGACCCAAGAATTCAAGACCCAAGTTCGGATTGTATGGCAGCTATATCAAAACGTGGACCGATAAGACCCATTTACAATCCCAACTGACCTACACTGATGAGAAGTATTTGTGCAAAATCTCAAACGGCTAGCTGTACTCCTTTGAAAGTTAGCGTGCTTTCGGCAGACAGATGGACGGACGGACAGACAGACAGAAGGACGGACATATGGGCTAGATCGACATAAAATTTCACGACAATCAAAAATATATGTACTTTATGGGGTCTCAGACGAATATATCGAGTAGTTACAAACAGAATGACGAAATTAGTATACCCCCATCCTATGGTGGAAGGTATAATAAGTTTTTATGAAAAATTTTACTTTCCAATAGTGTAAAGCGAAAAAAAGGATGTGAACAAATAGAGTGGAAAAATTCTAAACGCAACAAATTGGAGGACATTGTAGAATTTAAACGTTGTATTTATAATTATTATGTTTTTTCTCCAAAGTGGAATCGAGCTTAATGACCATGATAATTATGTTAAGCGGAAAGATTTGGTATGTTGGAAAATAGAAAGAAAATAGGTTTCAAATGACAACAAAATCTATACCACGTCGTCAGGGGATGGGAAGCTAAACGATAACAAAGCAATGGTTGTTGCGATCGATAAAGTTGCAGACATGGGAATTGTCAGTCACTGTAATTGTCAATTAATAGAGAATTATAGTGTTAGAAAAAGATTTGGAAATGTATTGACCTGCAGGTGAAAGAGGGTGTTGTTCTTTGTGTCTTTCAGTATTACATATGCGAATTGCCTAAGGATGCTGTTTAAGTATTATAAAAATTTACTGCATAGCCGGAAGCCTCAACAGTCATTTAGATATGAGCAAAGCGATGGTAGTAAACAAAAAAGTCTCGCCACCTTTTAAAACGGAACGTATACTAGTGGCTGTTATGTCTATGCCCAAGGATCTGTCGATCAGGCATTATCTTTTCCGTAACTTTTCAATAATCAAATCATTCTGCTTAACATAATTCCCATGGTCATTAAGCTCGACTCCACTTAAGAGAAAAAACACTAAAGTAATATTATATACATGATCGGACTGTAATAGGCTTACATAAATAATAGCAAAAGAATAAATATTATTAATTTAGGATGATTTTTTATCTATTTTCTTTTTGGGAACATTGGTTTAAACAGCTCAAGTACGTTTCCTGTTTTTTTTTTCACAGTCAAATATCTTCAGTTTGGTCTATAAGTTAACCATGAATCATCTTACAAACGAACAATTATTGAATCTTATTATCTAAATGAGTGCTCTGTAAGACGAAGCTCATTTTTGGCTCAATGGGTACATAAATAAGCAGAAGTGTCGATTTTATAGTGCGGTTTATGGGCTGGTGACATTATTGGACCGTACTTCTTCAAAGATGATGCGAATCGTAACGTAACTGTGAATGGTGAGCGCTACCGTGAGAAGATATTTAATTTTTTTTTTTGCCTAAAATGCAACTGCTTGACTTGCATGACATGCGGTTTCAACAAGACGGTGGCACATGCCACGCAGCACGCGTAACAATGGACTTATTGAGTGGTGAGTTCGGTGAACATTTTATTTCGTTCGGGACCGCCGCCTATATCGTGCGATTGATCGCCTTTAGTCAACATGATCGCCTTTAGACAACATTGAAGCATTTATTGGTGAGATATCGGCCGATTCCAAAATTGTACTAATAGTTTACATATATATATATATATATATATATATATATATATAGGTTTATTTTATTTTTCAATAGTTTCTTATAGGGGCGTGGTATGGAAAACAAATAAGGATTTTGAAAGTATTACGGAATTCTTAACTTAAATTTTCTTTTTCGAGGTTTCTTTTTAGTATTTAGATCGCACAACGAGCCGATTACTGGTTTAGGTGTGTGTCCATAGTGGCATGGGACAGATTTATATCCACACCCTCTTTTTAACTGAGCCTAACCTAACCTAGTAGTTTATTATCCATATAGAGATTGTATTGACCTGGATAACAGCGCTGAGGACGGAAGATGACAGATGTGGATCCTGATTTCTTGATATTGTACGCAAGATGCTAAGATTGGTATTAATCATGATCAATTTGTAATATGTATATGAGTATAAACTAATTTGTTTGTAATACATTTTTCAGACCATATTCCATACTAATGTCTCATTCGCACTTCTTTTCGCATTAGTGAAAGGGAACACAATATAATCTTGATTAACGTACAATTTTTACTATTATATAACAATCGAAGTCATACCATATGTTAAATACATGCCTTCTTTACCAATCCCATGCTGTAATGCAAAAAGAAAATCGAATTTCTAGGTCAAAATATTTAAAGAAATTAACATCTTGTTTGAAAAGTTTTTTATAAGTCATTTCCATGTTAAATCAGTCAAATTTAGGTCTATATTTTTTTGTGTAATGTGGTGTGGGTAATAAAGGGACTTTAGCTCGTCCTTGCTTGTTATCAAATGGTTAATAATGCCAAATACATATTATGACTTTGATGGATATGTTTAAAAAATAATAGAACATCTAGGATTTCCAATACAAGCTAATGTTCCCATGGCGGAGTGTATTTACGGGAAATTAATTTTTGCGTAATGTTAACATGTGAGAGCACACTTAAACACACGCGAAGATAAATTGTACCGCATTCAAAAGATAAGCATACATATACACACGCGGAACACACACACACACACACATCCAATGCTGTGTTGTAAGTAAATCGCAAGTAATTGCCGTTTGTGCGAGCGCGCGTATGAGCTCTATAAAAGCCCTTATATATTTACACCTGAGTAAATGAAAATAATTAGAGGATTTTCATTATTAAAAGATAATTTTACAAGAAACCTGGTTGAAGGGAAGACAGTTGGATAAATATTTCCACAGTGATTTCGATTTCCTTCCGTCTACGCCCTGCAGTCTAATGCGACGATTTAAGATCAATTAAAAATGGAAAAATAATTCGTGTATGCTGTGATTAGGAGGTATTAGCACAGAGTCCTATTAACATATTCACGAATACAATGTATTGTAATACTGATGATTGAAAAAACACAATTGGCGATTATTATAAGAACTGCACTTTATCCCTGTTACATCCTTGATGCTACAGATTCATGTCATTATACACAATCAAGAGTGGCATTAATAGAGAATTGATTGATTTTTTCCCCATTTAATATGGTAATATGAAAACCAAGTGGAATATACACAAGTGCTGTTATGTTATTAGATAAGAAATATATACCTGCGCTATTCAGTATCAAGCACCAAGAGGTGTGTTGTATTATATTTTCTGCAAAAAAAGATACCAGCTACATAGATAGACTATACGTATATGCGCTTAAAGGGATTTCTAATGCTCTCTGTACTGTGAAATATTTGCTCCATTTAATTTCTTTGCCACAATTGAATTGTTTCATGCAATGCGTGCGACTCCCTCCCCCACCAATTGTTTGTGGTTAATTCTATAATACAAATTTAAATGTTTAAATCCGAAATGCTTGTATTTTTTTACTCACTTTAGGTATTTCCAAGACCTCTGGAATTGCATTCATAAGTTCTCCAACGACAAAATGTAATTGTTTCAATATCGCTCACATTTCCGTTGCCACCATCAATGATGTTTACGACTACAATGTTGGTGATGATGACGATGGCGACGTTAACGATGGTAAGCCTTCAGTTGAATTGCTCTGAAGAAAGCATTCATAATTCAAACTCATTGTAACAATTGCCACAAATGTTACATTATATTCCATGTTTTGGCCGGTTAGCTTCTTGTTCCAAAATGCATTTTAGTTGTGCTGTAGCAATGAAAGCAGTCCATGCTAAAATCAAGAGAGGTTGCCATGTATCATCTACTTAATATTGTAAAACAAACGAGAATGGTCTCATAACGCACTGCGCGAAATTTTTCTATACTCGTACAATGATATACCACTTCTAGACGTATTTAATCAGAGCAATTTTAAAGAGCAAGTTTATTTCAGATTAAAAAAAAAAAAAAAACAAGTAAGAGCGTGCTAAGTTCGGCCGGTCCGAATCTTATATACCCTCAGCAAGGATCGCATTTGTCGAGTTCTTTGCGCGGTATCCCTTTTTAGGCAAACAAAGAATATTGAATATGAACTGTTATGCTTTTGGATCTTTGGCAGGTTATGGTCCAACTCGGAACATAAATGAATGAATGATGAACATTGTAGAAGTCTTTGTGTAATATTTCAATTTATTCGGTTAAGAATTGCGCCTTGCAGGGGCTCAAAAAGCAAAATCGGGAGATCGGTTTATACGAGAGCTACACTAAGCTATTGATCGATTCAGACCATATTAGACACGAATGTTGAAGGTCATAAGAGAAGACTTTGTATAAAATTTCTGCCAAATCGGATGAGAATTGCGCCTTCTAGAGGTTCAAGAAGTCAAGCTCCCAAATATATGACAGCTATATCGGGTTATGTACCGATTTGATCCATACTTGGCACAGTTTTTGGACATCATGACAAAATACTTCGTGCAAAAATTCATTCAAATCGGATAAGAATTGCGCCCTGTATAGGCTCAAGAAGTCAAGACCCAAGATCGGTTTATATGACAGCTATATCAAGCTATGAACCGATTTGAACCATATTTGGTACAGTTGTTGGATATTATAACAAAACACGTCGATGCGAAATTTCATTCCAATCGGATAATAATTGCGCACTCTAGAGGCTCAAGAAGTCAAGACCCAAGATCGGTTTATATGGCAGCTATATCAGGTTATGGACTGATTTGAACCATACTTGGCACGGTTGTTTGGTGTCATAACGAAACACGTCGTGCGAAATTTCATTCCAATCGGATAAGAATTGCGCACTCTAGAGGCTCAAGAAGTTAAGACCCAACATCGGTTTATATGGCAGCTATATCAAAACATGGACCGATATGGCCCATTTACAATACTAACCGACCTACACTAACGAGAAGTATTTGTGCAAATTTTCAAGCGGCTAGCTTTACTCCTTCGGAAGTTAGCGTGCTTTCGGCAGACAGACGGGTGGACGGACGGACATAGCTAGATCGACATAAAATGTCGCGACGATCAAGAATATATATACTTTATGGGGTCTCAGACGAATATTTCGAGTAATTACAAACAGAATGACGAAATTAGTATACCCCCCCCCCCCACCCCCCCCCCCCCCCCATCCTATGGTGGAGGATATAGAAAGGCGTTAAGATCGGCTGGGCCGAACTTTGGATTCCCACCAAAATCCGGTGAAAATTGCATACGTTATGTCCTATAGCCGTTATATCGAAATATGTTCCGATTTGGACTAAATACTAATAAGTACAAGTTATTGTTCAATTGTGTATAACAAAATATTGGTCTTTTTGGTAGCTATATCTAAAATAAACCGATCTGAACCATACACGACACGGATGTCGAAAAGCCTAACATAAGTCACTGTGTCAAATTTCAGTGAAATCGGATTATAAATGCGCCTTTTATTGGGCCAAGACTTTAAATCGAGATATCGGTCTACATGGCAGCTATATCCAAATCTGGACCGATTTTGGTCAAGTTACAGAAAAATGTCGAAGAGCCTAACACAACGCACTCTTCCAAATTTTGGCGAAATCGGATATGGGCCCTGTTATGGGCCCAAAACTTTAAATCGAAGGATCGGTCTATATGGCAGCTATATCCAAATATGGTCCGATTTGGCCCGTTCAAGAACTTAATCAGCGTGTATCAAAAAGACGTTCCTGTGACAAATTTCAGCTCAAAACTCAATTTTTGAAGGCTTAAGAGTGATTACAACAGACCGATAGACGCACTGACAGACGGACAGACACATGGATGTCGTTAAATCTTCTTAGAATTTTACGACGATCCGAAATGTATTGTATATACGTTGTGGGGTCGGAAATTGATATTTCGACATGTTGCAAACGGAATGACTAAATAAATCCTACGGTGGTGGGTATAAAAATTGCTACGTCACTATAAATTCTCTAACATCTAAATATATAAAATTTCATCAAAATCGGACAACGGAATCAATGGTCAGGCGAAATGGGTAAAAATGTTTTCTTCAAAAATATTAATTTGAAATTTGTCTTAGAAAAATTTTTATTAAAATGTTGTTTGGGACTGATAAGCACAATAAAATGCACATTTTTATTGAAATTTTTTGTTTAAAAATGAATCTTGAGATTTGGTAGTCTTAAGAGAGTTTTTCGCTTAACTTTAGTCCTTAACAAACTCATTAAAATTAAGTCTTAAGAAAAAATTTTTATGAAATGACAGACTTATTGAACGGAAATCTTTCTCCTTCGAATGAATTACACTAATTTTTGTGTCTCTCTATGCCAAGGAGCCAGTCTATTGGAAAATAGCTTGCAGTTGAACCACAATTACAAATTTGCCAATGAACATACCATTAAAGAACAAGGCCAAACTTCTCACATATCAGTGAGATCTGTACGATTCAAGTTTATGCTTTCTTTTTATAACCGAGTCCGAACGCCGTATGGCAGACACCTCTTGGGAGAGAAGTTATTGCATGGCTTCTGTGCATGGCATAGTACCTCACAAATGTTGCCTGCATTGGGAGGAGATAACCTTCAAAATGTATCATGCCGTAATAGATTTCGAGAAAAAGATTTTCATTCATGTAGAGAGCTCAGATGTATCCTCCACGATACCCCGTCCTTGTATTTTCTTAGTTCAGCTTTATAGTCGTTTGGTGCACTTGTAGCTTTCGTTCTGTTGTGGAAATTGTTAATTCCAGCGAGATCGGGAAACAGATGTAGTTTTTATGGGCTTAAGGCCCTTAATCGGCAGATCGGTCTATATGGCAGCTATAGCTATGTAAATACGGTCCGAAGTAGGCCATATTCGGTTTTTGAGATTTGGCCCATTCAAGAACTTAACCTGTGTATAGAAGAAATACGAGTCTGTGCCAAATTCAAAGCAATATCTCAATTTTTAAAAACTGTAGCGTGATAACAACTGACGGCACACGGACGGACAGACGGTCTGACACACGGACAGGGTTAGATCGTCTTAGAATTTTATGGAGATCTGAAATATATATACTTTGTAGGGTCGGCAATAAGTATTTCGATGTGTTGCAAACGGAATGACTAAATGAATATGGTGGTGGGTATAAGCGATACGAGGTTCAACAACGCAAGGTATTTTTTGGTCGTTCATTTCCACCTCGGTGTCTACATCAACAAACATAATTGTCGCATCTGTGGCTCGGCAAACCCAAGATTTATTGTTGAGAAGCCCCGGCGTGTGACTGTTTGGTGCGGTTTATGGTCCGGAGCGATCATTGGACTTTATTTTTTGGAAGATGAGGTTGGATCAACAGTTACGGTGAAAGGATTGCGCCATAGAAAAATGATTAATGAATTCGTACAATATTTGTACAATATTTACTTTCAACAAGACACCGGTACGTACCACACAAGCAAACATGCAACAAAACTATTGCTCTTTTACGGGAAAAGTTTCCGGGCCTTGTAATCTATGAAAGAAGTGATCAGAATTGACCACCACCAAAATCTTCGACTTCTTCCTTTGGAGCCACTTGAAAGTCGAAGTGCTCGTCAACAGCCCAGCATTGATTCAAGACTTCGAAGATAGAATTCGTGAGGCCGAGGAAAATTTCATGAAAATTATTTGGTCCTTTAAGTGTGGTCGTGCTGCCCATTTGGCTGATGTTCTGTTTTATTGTTCTCGGCGTACCTTTCTCTTTGTTGTGAAATATACATTCGTTCATTTATATAAAACAAGTAAAAGCGTGCTAAGTTCAGCCGGGCCGAATTTTATATACCCTCCACCATGGATCGCATTTGTCGAGTTCTTTTCCCGACATCTCTTCTTAGGCAAAAAATGATATAAGAAAAAATTTGCTCTGCAATTAGAGCGATATCAAGATATGATCCGGTTTAGACCATAATTAAATTATATGTTGGAGATCTGTGTAAAATGTCAGCCAATTCGAATAAGAATTGCGCCCTTTGGGGGCTCAAGAAGAAAAATAGAGAGATCGATTTATATGGTAGCTGTATCGGGCTATCGACCATGACCATGGTCATGAGAGGATCCGTTGTACAAAATTTCAGACAAATCGGATAATAATTGCGACCTCCAGAGGCTTAAGAGGTCAAGATCCCAGATCGATTTTTATGGCAGCTATATCAGGTTATGAACCGAATTGAATCATACTTAGCACATTTGTTGGATATCATAACAAAACACGTCGTGCAAAACTTCATTCCAATCGGATGAGAATTGCGCCCTCTAGAGGCTCAAGAAGTCAAGACCCACGATCGGTTTATATGGCAGCTATATCAAAACATGAACCGATATGGCCCATTTGCAATAACAACCGACCTACACTAATAAAAAGTATTTGTGCAAAATTTCAAGCGGCTAGCTTTACGCCTTCGGAAGTTAACGTACTTTCGACAGACAGACGGACGGACGGACATGGCTAGATCGACATAAAATGTCGGGACGATCAAGAATATATATACTTTATGGGATCTCAGACGAATATTTCGAGTAGTTACAAACAGAATGACGAAATAAGTATACCCCCCATACTATGGTGGAGAGTATAAAAAACCAGTAAGGAAAGGCTAAAGTCGGGCGGAGCCGACTGTATAATACCCTACACCACCGAGTCTACGTAATACTTTTAATATAAAGCACTTATATGCAAATTTAATCAGACTTTAATTTTGCATACCTATTGAAATATCGAATAGAATCTTGTACGATTTTCTTGCGATGGTACGAAAATTGTGACTTCTAAAGCCTTAAAAGTCGAAACGCATAAAAGATATATATTGGAGTGGTATCTAAATCTGATTCGAATTAAAACATCTCATGAAAAATGTTGTAGAGAACGGACCAAAATTGTAGCTACTACCGCTTTAAAGGGCATAACGGATGAAAGATATATATGGGAGCTATATATAGATCTAATCGGATTCTGATAAAATTTTGCATACATACGACAAAAAAGCACTTTGTGCCAAATTTGATAAAAATGGGACCAAAATTGTGCCTTCTACAGCCCTAAAAGACCATATCGGATGAAAGATATACATGGGAGCTGTATATAAATCTCATTCGATACTTATGAAATTTTAAACAGTTGGAAAGTTATATATGGGAACTATATCTAAATCTGAACCGATTCTGATAAAATTTTGCACACGTATTAAGACGTTACACGAAACATACCCATTACCTCGGGTATATATGTAAACCCCATTTGGTCACAATGCGGTGAAAATTGGACAACTTATGCACCCAAATTCGGCACGGCCATTGAGAGATCTAATATATATGTCAATATTCGATTTTGTAGAACAAAATATTGGTTTGGATATATCCAATTATAAACTGATCTGAATCATATTATGGTCGGATATCGTGAGGCTCAGAAAAACTCACTGTATCAAATTTCAGCGAAATTGGGTAATAAATAAAGCTTTTATTGGCTTGGACCCCTCATCAGCAGATCGGTCTATATGGCAGCGATATCTAAATATAGTCCGAACTGAACCATATTAAGGTCGGGTGTCAGGAGGCTTAAAATAACTCACATTTTCAAATTTTAGCGAAATCGGTTAAAAAATAAAGCTTATATGGGCTTCAGACCCTTTATCGCCAGATAGGTCTATATGTCAGCTATATCTAAATATGGACCGATCTAATTCAAATTTAGGTCAGATGTCAGGAGGCTTAAAATAACCCACTGTTGTAAATTTAGGCGAAATCGGGTAATAAATAAAGCTTTTATTGGTTTTAGACCCCTTATCGGCAGATCGGTTTATATGACAGCTATATCCAAATACAGTCCGATCTGAACCATATTTCAATTCAGTCAGTTGTCGGGAAGCCTTAAACTGCTTACTGTTTTAAATTTCAACAAAATTGGATACAAATCAAGTTTTTATGGGCATTAGATCCTTTATCGGAAAATCTGTCTATATAGCAGCTATATCCAAATATGGTCCGATTTGGCTCGTTCAAGAACTTAACCAGCGTGCATCAAAAATACATACCTGTGCCAAATTTCAACTCAATAACCCAATTTTTGAAGGCTCTAGGATGATTACAACAGACGGGCAGACACACGGACATCGTTAAATCGTATTAGAATTTTACGACGATCCGAAATATATATACCTTGTAGGGTCGGAAATTGATGGTGGTGGGTATAAAAAGGAGACACAAGTATGGAAAGAGCTTAGCAAATGTTTGAGAACAAAGATGGCAACCCATTTTAATAACAATCTACAGTTTGGTATTTTGTTGTCGTTGCTCCGTTCCATTATTGAGGGAAGCCTGCTGAATGAAACATTGTGCGCATAGCTTAGTTTCATTTTGCTGCTGTTTTCTCAAAGTCTTTGCTTCATACCATACTTGCGTTCACTTCTATTTTTATTTCTGCAAAACATTTCGCTTATAATTTCGTTTGCTTTCTCGTACACGGAAGTAGACATTTTTAATTAAAAATAACCAAACGAATTAAGTTGCAAATTCGTTTTCTACTCATTTTTGCATGTTTGTTTGTACACCGCGATTTCCTCCTTTTGCTATTTATAATTTAAATCCCTGGAAGAAATTTATACAAAGTATTTCGTGTTACGTAGGAAAGAGATGCATTGAATGTGGATAATAACTTAAAAAAGGATCATGCAAATATTTATTATAGGATTTCATTTAGGTTATCACAAAGGACTGGTTCCTGGGAATGGGTATCGTAAAACAGAAACTGGATTTTTTCAATTATTTCTTTAATCGTAAAAATTCTACTCACGCTTTCCCAGCAAATACAAATTAAATGGTTTTCTTAACAGAAAATATCAACATAAGAACCTCTTTTCCGCTTTAAGGCGGTGCAAAGGAGGTGGGCCCTATTTTGCCTCTTCTAAGCTAAAGAAATAAAGATTTATAGCATTTTTATTGTTGGCAATAAAAACAATGCAACATACGTTAAACTCACATCGCTGCTACTTTCTAACAGCGCTGCTATAAACTGTTTAAACAAGGACAGAGGTTTGGTGGAAAAGGTCCTAAAATTAGCTGAAAAAGAGTCCGCCTTACACACCCACAACCAAGACGCACTACTGTTGCAGAATCGGTGGATGGCTGACTGGCTGGCCAAATGCACTAAACCTGCAACACCCCATGAATAGCTTAGAAACATTTCATTCAAGTTTGTTTGGTTGATTTTTCAGCAATTTATTCATAAACTTACTAATGTTGCTACTGGCTTTTAAATTTTCCTTCCAGCTGTGCAGCTTTGTAAGCAAGAAGGATTAGCGGGACTAAATTAAACTATTTCGGAATAGGAAAATGTTATGCTTTATACTTGAGTAAAGAATTTTCAGTGGTGTTTAAAATTAAGTTTACGACATTACATTAGAGATTAAGTAAACGGTTCTAGGCTTAATCATCTTTTTCACCAAGTTAAGAAGAACTGAATTTAGCAGATAAGGTTATCGGGAAAAGTACACCAAGATGTAGTAAAGCTATACTTAAAGAGATTGAGTCGCAGACGTTTTTGAAACTAAAATACTAAAGATTGGTAAAATATTTCATTTGTATACATTTTATCCTAAGTTATTCAAATCTTTGTTCCAAATTTAAGCAAAATCGGATGAAAATTGAGGCTTCTAGGGGCTCAAGAAGTCAAAACCGGGGATCGGTTTATATGGGGGCTATATCTTTTTATAAACCGATTCGGATCATGCTTAGAATGGATGTTGAAAGTCATAGCTCAAGTCTTTGTTCCAAATTTTAGCCAAATCGGATTAAAATTGAGGCTTCTAAGCTCTCAAGTAGTCAAATCCGGGAATCCATTTATATGGGGCTATATCTGTTTAAAGACCGATTCGGATCATACTTAGCATGGATTTTGGAAGTCATAGCTCAAGTCTTTGTTTCAAATTTCGGACAAATCGGATGAAAATTGAGGCTTTTATGGGATGAAGAATTCAAATCCGGGTTTATAAACTGATTCGGATCATACTTGGCATGGATATTGAAAGTCACAACACTAGTCTTCGTTCTTAAATTTCAGCCGAATCGGATGAAAATTGAGTCTTCTAAAGGCTCAAGAATTCAAATCCGGGGATCAGTTAATATAGGGGCAATATCTGTTTATAGACCGATTTGGATCATACTTAGGATGGATGTTGAAAGTCATAGCCCAAATTTTAGCCAAATCAGATTAAAATTGAGGCTTCTAAGATATCAAAAAGTCAAATCCGGGGATCGGTTTACGTGGGGGTATATCATTTTATAAATCGATTCGAATCATACTTGACATGGATGTTGAAAGTCGTAGCTCAATTCTTTGTTCCAAATTTTAACTAAATCAGATGAAAATTGAGGCTTCTAAGGGCTCAAAAAGTCAAATCCGGGGAACGGTTTATATGGGGGTTATATCTTTTTATAAATCGATTCGGATCATACTTAGCATGGATGTTGAAAGTCGTACCTCAAATCTTTGTTCCAAATTTTAACTAAATCGAATGAAAATTGAGGCTTCTAAGGGCTCAAGAATTCAAATCCGGGGATCAGTTTATATGGAGGTTATATCTTTTTATAAACCTATTCGGATTATACTTAGCATGGATGTTGGAAGTTTTAATTAAATTTTTTATTCTGAATTTCAGCCAAATTGGATGAAAATTGAGGCTCTAAGGGCTCAAGAAGTCAAATCCGGGGATCGGTTTATATGGAGGCTATATCCAAATCTGAACCGATATGACCCATTTGCAATCCCCATCGACCTACATTCGTAAGAAGTATCTGAGCAAAATTTTAATTGGTTCGACTGCTTTCGTGATTTCGAAAGACGGACGGGCTGACGAACATGGCTACATCAATTCAGAATGTCGAGACGATCCAGAGAGTATATACTTTTTGGGGTCGCATATCAATATTTCGAGGTATTACAAACGGAATGACTAGACCCCAGGGACGTAGTCAAAATAATTTTGTCTAAAGAAAAAATTTTAACAATTTTTATTCCAAACAAAAAACTTCAGTAAAATTTTTTAAAATGATAAAGCTTCATATTTATCACAGGCTACAAAGACAATATTTTGCCAAGACCGCCTTAAAATTATTTTTCCTAAGGACAAAATTGTAAATGAAATTCTAAGCAAAAACAAAAATTTAATGAAATTTTTATATTCAAATTTTAATTACATATTTCTAAAGACAAAATTTCAGCGTAATATTCTCTAAAACATTACGCACAAAATTATTAAATTTTTTAACATGTTAATTACATTTTTTCCAAAGACAAAATTTTTATTAATAAAAATTTCAATAACATTTTTTTAAAGACTAAATTTTGCAAAATGAAAAGTGGCCTTATTTTTATAGGCGAGTCCGAACAGCGTGCGGCAGTGCGACACCTCTTTGGGGAGAAGTTTTACATGGCATAGTACCTCACAAATGTTGCCAGAATTAGGAGGGGAAAACCACCGCTGAAATATTTTTTCTGATGGTCTCGCCAGGATTCGAACCCAGGCGTTCAGTGTCATAGGCAGAAATGCTCTGCGCTAGAGTTGAATCCAAAGACTAAATTTAGTAATTTTCTTTAATTTTAGTTTTTTTTCAGCGAAAAAAAAAACGAAAAAAATTTTTACATAACGACTTCTAAATACTATGGTCTCCAACATTCCATTTAATTATTGTCCGAATCGCACCATATCTTGATATAGCTCTAATATCATTAATTCTTTTATTTTATCCTTTGTTTGTCTAAAAAGAGATATCGGGAAAAGAACTCGACAAATTCGATCTATGGTGGAGGGAATATAAGATTCGGCCCGGCTGGCGCGCGTCTATTTGTTTTAAATATTTTGAGTTTTAAAGATTTTTGAAAAAAAAAATCATTTTCTTAATATTTTATGACCAAGAAAGCTGGATTTGGCATAAAATTGCACCTCTTGTCAACAGAAGTAGGATTATTGTCATAAATTTATATTTATACCCTACACCACCACTGTGGCACAGGGTATTATAGATTTGTGCATTTGTTTGCAACGCTAAGAAGGAGAAGAGCTAGATCCAACGATAAGTATATGGATCGGCTTGGACTATCAGTCCATGTATTCTTGTAATCAAGGTACAGGTCGCATTTGTAGACCGATTTTCACAAAATTTTGCACAAGTCTCTTTTTTAGTCCAAGAACAAACGCTATTGATTTTGAAAATTGGTCCAGATTTAGATATAGCTCCGATATATATCTTTTATCCGATATTCCCTTTTAAAGCTGTAGGCGCCACAATTTAGCATGAGATGTTTCGTGTAACGTCATAATATGTGTGCAAAATTTCATCAAAATCGGTTCAGATTTACATATAGCTCCTATATATTACTTTCATCCGATATTAAAGCTGTAGAAGGCAAAATTTTGGTCCGATCTTTACCAAGCTTTTTGCGACGTCCCAATATGGGTCCAAAATTTCATTAGATTCGGATCAGATTCATATATAGCTCCCATGTAAATCTTTCATCCGATATGGTCTTTAAGGGCTGTAGAAGGCACAATTTTGGTCCAATTTTTACCAAATTTGGCATGAAGAGCTTTTTTTGGCGTCCTAATATGTGTGCAAGATTTCATCAGAATCCGATCAGATTTATATATAACCCCCATATTTATCTTTCATCCGATATTCCCTTTTAAAGCTGTAGGAGCCATAATTTTGTTCCGATCTTTAGTATGAGCTGTTTCGTGTAACGTCTTAATACGTCTTTATCAAAGTTGGAACGAAGTGATTTTTGTGACGTACCAGTATGTCTCTTAAAATTCATTAGAATCGAATCAGATTTATATATAGCTCCCATGTATATCTTTCATCCGATATGGACTTTTAGGGCTGCAGAAGGCATAATTTTGGTCCAATTTTTACCAAATTTGGCACGAAGTGTTTTTTTTTGGCATGCTAGAATGTGTGC
Source organism: Stomoxys calcitrans (assembly GCF_963082655.1). Taxonomy (NCBI): domain Eukaryota; kingdom Metazoa; phylum Arthropoda; class Insecta; order Diptera; family Muscidae; genus Stomoxys; species Stomoxys calcitrans. The sequence continues at coordinate 133,531,535 of NC_081554.1, read as the reverse complement.
AAAATTTCATCAACGTCGAATCAGATTTAGATAACACTCCAATATTTATATTTTATGCGTTTCGACTTTTAAGGCTGTAGAAGACACAATTTTTGTAACATCGCAAGAAAATTGTAGAAGGTTCTATTCGATATTTCAATAGATATGCAAAATTAAAGTCTAACTAAATTTGGATATAAGTGCTTTATATTAGAAGTATTACTTAGACACGGTGGCGTAGGGTATTATATAGTCGGCTTCATCCGACTTTTACCTTTCCTTACTGGTTTTAATATAGAAACCATCAAATGCAACCAGACATTAAAAGGGATTCCAGAAAACTCACACCAAAATGTTGAGAAATTTTTATTAGATATTTGGGTAATAAGAAATTGCAAAAAAACAGTTGTCCCTCAAAACATTCATTTCAGTCGTCCACTTTACGTAAGTCACAATTGCAATACGATACCTCTTTCCTAACACGAGCTAGAATTTTTCTAAAGCAGCTCTATTCTTGGCAATTTTTAAAAAATTCTAAGACGATTTAATGATGTCTGTCCGTCAGTCTGTTGTAATCACTCTAGAGATATTTGAGATATTGAGCTGAAATTTGGCACAGATACGTCTTATTGATGCATGAAGGTTAAGTTCTTGAACGGGCCAAATAGGACCATATTTGGATATAGCTGCTATATAGATCGATTTGCCGATAAAGAGTCTAATGCCCAAAAACACTTTATTTTTAATCCGATTGCTGAAATTTGCAACAGTGGGTTATTCGATCTGAACCATAGTTAGGTCAGATGTCGGGAGATCTGACCTAACTATGGTTCAGATCGTACTATATTTAGATATATATTAAACCACTCAATGTCCGTGCCGAATTTGGGTGCTTAAGTCATCCAATTTTCACCGGATTGTGACGAAATGGGGTTTACATATATACCCGAATTGGTAGGTATCCAAAGTTCGGTCCGGTCTAATTTAATGCCTTTTTACTTGTTAGAAGTGAATAAGTTTATCCATTTTTTTAATACCGAATCGCAATGCAATTTTTTCGAAAGATAAAATTTTTGTGATTCTTTTAAGGTAAGAGTTATTAAAAGTTTCTTTAACCAGAAATCTTCATGGAGTTTTCTTGCCAAAATTTTTATACCCACCACCATAGGATGGGTGGTATACTAATTTCGTCATTCTGTTTGTAACTACTCGAAATATTCGTCTGAGACCCCATAAAGTATATATATTCTTGATCATCTCGACATTTTATGTCGACCTAGCCATGTCCGTCCGTCCGTCTGTATGTCGAAAGCACGCTCTCTTCCGAAGGAGTAAAGCTAGCCGCTTGAAATTTTGCACAAATACTTCATATTAGTGTAGGTCGGTTGGTATTGTGAATGGGTCATATCGGTCTATAACCTGATATAGCTGCCATATAAACCGATCTTGGGTCTTGACTTCTTGAGCCTCTAGAGTGCTCAATTCTTATCAGATTGGAATGAAATTTTGCACGATTTGTTTTGTTATGATATGCAACAATTGTGCCAAGTATGGTACAAATCGGTCAATAACCTGATATAGCTCCCATATAAACCGGTCTTGGGTCTTGACTTCTTGAGCCTCTAGAGCGCGCAATTCTTATCCGATTGGAATGAAATTTTGCATGACCTGTTTTGTTATGATATCCAACAACTGTGCTAAATATGATTCATTTCGATTCATAACCTGATATAGCTGCCATATAAACCGATCTGGGATCTTGACCTCTTGAGCCTCTGGAGGTCGCAATTATTATCCGATTTGAATGAATTCTTGCACGAAGTATTTTGTTATGATATCCAACAACTGTGTTGAGTATGCTTCAGATCGGTTCATAACCTGATATAGCTGTTATATATAAACCGATCTTGGGTCTTGACTTCTTGAGCTTCTAGAGGGCGCAATTCCTATCCGATTTGGCTGAAAATTTGCATGACGTATTTTATTCTTACTTTCAACAACTGTGTCACATAAGGTTCAAATCGGTTCATAAACTGATATAGCTGCAATATAAACCGATCTGGGATCTTGACTTCTTCAGCCTCTAGAGGTCGCAATTATTATCCGATTTACCTGAAATTTTGTACGACGGATCCTCGCATGATCATCAACATACGTGTTTATTATGGTCTGAATCGGTCTATAGCCCGATACAGCTCCCATATAAATCAATCTCTCTATCTTACTTCTTGAGCGCCCAATGGGCGCAATTCTTATTCGAATTGGCTGAAATTTTACACAGGTCTCCAACATATAATTTAATTGTGGTCTAACCGGATCATATCATGATATCGCTCTAATAGCAGAGCAAATCTTTCCTCATATCCTTTTTTGCCTAAGAAGAGATGCCGGGAAAAGAACTCGACAAATGCGATCCATGGTGGTGGGTATATAAGATTCAGCCCAGGCGAGCTTGTTTTAAATATTTAGAATTTTAAAAATTTTTGAAGAAAAAACTTTTTATTTCCCAATCCCTACAACAAAAAACTCATTTTTTTGATATTTGATGACCATTTAGCGACGAAAGCTGGATTTAATGATTTTGACGTAAAATTGCACCTGCTGTCAAAAGGAGTAGGGTTATTGGCATAAATTTATTTTTATACCCTCCACCCTAGGATGGGGGTATACTATTTTCGTCATTCTGTTTGTAACTACTCGAAATATTCGTCTGAGACCCCATAGAGTATATATATTCTTGATCGTCGCGACATTTTATGTCGATCTAGCCATGTCCATCCGTCTGTCCGTCCGTCCGCCTGTCTGCCGAAAGCACGCTAACTTTCGAAGGAGTAAAGCTAGCCGCTTGAATTTTTGCACAAATACTATTTATAAGTGTTGGTCGGTTGGTATTGTAAATGGGCCATATCGGTTCATGTTTTGATATAGCTGCCATATAAACCGATCTTGGGTCTTGACTTCTTGAGCCTCTAGAGGGCGCAATGCTGATCCGATTGGAATGAAATTTTGCACGACTTGTTTCGTTATGATATCCAACAAGTGTGCCAAGTATGGTTCAAATCGGTTCATAACCTGATAGAGCTGTCATATAAACCGATCTTGGGTCTTGACTTCTTCAGCCTCTAAGGGGCGCAATTCTCGTCGAATGAACGAAACTTAACTGAAATTTTGCACGTAGTGTTTTGGTATCATTTTTAACAACTGTGCTAATTATGATTCAAATCTGTTCATAATCTGGTACAGCTGTCATATAAACCGATCTTGTATCTTGACTTATTGAGCCAATAGAGCGCGCAGTTCTCATTCGATTTGGCTGAAATTTTGCATGAGGTGTTTTGTTATGACTTCCAATAACTGTGTTAGGTAAACCGATCTGGGATTTTGACATCTTGAACCTTTAGAGAGCGCAATTCTCATCCGATTTGGCTGAAATTTTGTACAACGGCCTTCAACATACGTGTCTAATATAGTCTGAATTGATCAATAGCTTGATACAGCTTCCGTATAAATCTATTTCCCGATTTTGCTTCTTGAGCCCCTAAAAGGCGCAATTCTTATCCGAATGAACTGAAATATTACACAATAACTTCTACAGTGTTCAGCATTCATTTATAGTTCGAATCGGACTATAAATTGATAAAGCTCCAATAGTATAAAAGTTCTTATTCAATATTCTATGTTTGTCTAAAAAGAGATACCGCGCATAGAACTCAACAAACTCACTCACTTTCTCGGTCCGTCTGTCCTCATCTCCCGATTAGGCTTCGAAGAGTGTTTCGTTGAGACAGCTGCAGATGAGAGCCATATGAAGCCAAAGCAAGCCGAGGATGGAGACATCAAGTTTTGTTGACCGTCTGTCTGTCTGTCCGTCCGTCTGTCTGTCCGTCTGTCCATGTTTTTTTTAGTACGAAGTACAGGTCGCAGTTTTTATCCGATCGTCTTCAAATTTGTGTACAGGCATGTTTTTCGTCCTAGAGACGAAGCCTGAAATTGGAAAAAAATCGATTCAGATCTGGATATAGCTCCCTTATATATGTTCGTCCTATTTTCAGTAATAATTATATAAAAAGGTTATTTGTTAACGAATTCTCTGAATATATATATATATATATATATATAAATATATATATATATATATATATATATATATATATATATATATATATATATATATATATATATATATATATATATATATATATATATATATATATATATATATATATATATATATATATATATATATATATATATATGTATATATATACATATATATATATATATATATCGGCCGATTTTCACTCCTACAGCCTCTGCAAGCGCATTTAATGACTACTTTTGCCAAGATGCACAACGATTTACTCGAAGACTACCACAATATACATAGAGTTTGGTCAAAATCGGTTCAGATTTGGATATACTATGTAGACCGGCCGTAGGCTCGAAATGGGCCCTGAATCCAAGGATAGTCCACAGGCTCTACAGGAGCGTGATTAGTCCACCTCAGAAGTTTGGTGGACTGCGATGGAGAAAAATTGCAACGTAAGGATAATTCAACCGGTTCAGAGATCATGTTGTCTTGACATAGGCGGAGTGGTGGGTACGACGCCCACTAAGGCACTGGAGATTATTCTAAGTGTGAGGCGAGGTTATACCATCGTGACGACGATAGGAAACCTGGAAGGATTGAAAGAGCTTTTCGATCGGATACCTGAGCCGGCACTTGAGGTCGAGTCGAGTGTGCACTGCTGTCAGCGGCACAATCTTGGATGGACGGAATAATGGTATTGTCAGCTGGAAGATTACGATCGAACAACGCTGGAGGACAGAATAGGACTGGCATCCACTTTGAGAATGCAGGGACTGAAGTCTATTCGAGGGACAGCAAATTGGCCAGGAACAGTTTTGGAGTATATATGAGTAAGAAGGAGATTGAGCCTTCTCTGAGAATGGCGCGATTCGCATCGTTTGGGTACCGGGCCATGGCAGAGTTAGTTCGAATTAAAGAGCAGACGATTTGACAGTGAAGGTCATTAGGACCGCCGTCAATAGACTTGGTTAACCCGAAGCATTTGGCGTCGACGCAGTCCGAGTTAAGAGCGTGGGTGACGAACGCCCATGTCACACTGAGAAAGAGCGAAATGGTTGGCAGGACGACGAAAATCCTATGAGGAGATCCGGATCGTGTGAAGACGAGGCCATTACTAAAAGAAAGTAAGAAGAATGTCAGTTTAGATTTCGGTATCGTAACAGGACACTTACGACGAGCTCACTTATGTAATTTCGGCGCGGCAATTGATAGCATGTGTAGGGCAGTTGGGAAAGATGATGAGACGTTGGAGCATTTCCTATGTTATTGCTCGGCTTTAGCGGTTAGGTTAGGTTAGGTTTAAGTGGCAGTCTGCCATCAGACTAACTTAGACGTTTTCGTCCATTGTGATGCCAAGAGAACAGAAGAAGGAAGATGAATTCTAGTTCCTACAGTTAAACCACCCAGATCGCTTTAAACAGCCCAACAACTTGCGAATGTTCGCACCCGCTAAATCAGACAGGAAATGAGAACCTATGAGAACCTAAAGTGAAACTCTTTCTGACTGCCAACGCGGAACACATACACAGAAGGTTATCTATAGTCTCTTCTTCTTCGATGCCCTCACAGCTTCTGCAAAGTCGTTGCTGACAACCTTCAGTCTGACAGCATGTTTTCCGATTAAACAGTGACCTCTCATGACGGACACAATGACAGAGACGTCTGCTCTAGCCAATGATAGCAAAGCGGCAGACCTCTTCCAGTCTAGATTAGGCCACATTGTCTTGGAGTGCTTACAGCCCCCTCTTTGTGACCATATATCATTCGTTGTCCTTCGGTCCTGAAAACTTAGCTTTCATGTCGCTAGACGCATACCTACAGATTCCACGCAAGCTCGTCCGCCTTAGAATTTCCTGGGATATCTCAGTGGCCCGGCACCCAGAACAGGTGGATTTTAAACAGATCAGCCATTTCGTTGAGAGATCTATGTCAGAAGAGGTCGGTTTTTGTGTTCAGAAATACGTTTTCCAGGCATTTAATGGCTGCTTGGCTGTCTGAGAAGATATTTATGCCAATTGTCGTAATTAATAGCCATTCCACCACTTCCTTAATTGCAAAATCTCCGGGGTTACCTTTACGATATGACCAGTTCTAGATGTTTAGAGTACACCCCAATACCCACTTGGTCGTTTAGTTTGTAACCATCCGTATAGATGTCTATGTAACTTTTATTACCAGGGATATCGTAGTTTCAATCGGTTCCATCAGTAATAGTGGTACAGTACTTTTTATCTAAAAGCGGCGGTAGGGTGTAATACACAATGCCTGTAACATCGGACATTGTATCGAGGATAACCCAGTGTCCGTAGCCGCCTCATGACCAAAGAGAAAGCTCCCTTAACCTCACGACTGTGGTGGCAGATATTTGTCGAGCCTCAATGTCCAGATTCATTAGATGTTGCATTAAATTAAGTGCAACAGATGGTGTCGCCTTCAATGCGGCTGTGATTCACAAACAAGTCATCCTTTAGATCCGGTTGACTATTGAACTGTAGGTGGACTATTGTAGCGCGGTCCACCACACCACTACATCATATAGCATTATCGGTCTAACAACTGCAGTATATACCCAGTGCATGACGCGCGATCCAATATCCCAACTTTTGCCAATGGCTCTCTTGCAGGTTTAAAGGGCAAGAGTTGCCTTATAAACCGATCTTGAATCTTGACTTCTTGAGCCTCTAGAGGGCGTATTTCTTATCCGATTTGAATAAAATTTGCACGAAGTATTTTGTTATGATATCCAACAACTATGCCCAGTATGGTTCAAATCAGTTCATAACCTTATATATTGGGTTGCCCAAAAAGTAATTGTCGGTAATATAGTAGTAATATAGTCGGCGTTGACAAATTTTTTCAACGGCTTGTGACTCTGTAATTGCATTCTTTCTTCTGTGAGTTATCAGCTGTTACTTTTAGCTTGCTTTAGAAAAAAAGTGCGCGAAATTTTGTTTACATTTGTTTGTTTGGCGTCAATTTTAATATGGGTACCACATGTATTGAAAGAAATTCATTTAACAAACCGAATCAACGCTTGTGTTATGAATTCGATCCGTTTTTAAAACGAATCATAACTGGAGATGAAAAATGGATTGTTTACAACAACATTAGTCGAAAACGATCATGGTCCAAGCATGGTGAACCAGCTCAAACCACTTCAAAGGCCAGAAGTTCTATGAACGTGGAATACTAAATTTGCCAGGAAGATGGCAAAAGGTTATCAAACAAAATGGCAATTATATATTTGATTAAAGTTCTTTCTAAGTTTTATTAAAAATGCATTTACTTTCTTTTAAAAACTCCGCAATTACTTTTGGGTGCAATTCCTTTCCGAATTGGCTGAAATTTTGCATGACGTATTTTGTTACGACTTTCAATAGCTGTGCCAAATAAGGTTTAAATCGGTTCATAACCTGATATAGCTGCTGATCTTGGATCTTGACTTCTTGAGCCTCTAGAGGTCGCAATTATTATCCGACTTACCTGAAATTTTGTACGACGGATTCTCTCATGACCATCAACATACGTGTTTATTATGGTCTGAATCGGTCTATAGCCCGAAACAGCTCCCATATAAATCTATCTCTCTATTTTACTTCATGAGCCCCCAAAGGGTGCAATTCTTATTCGAATTGGCTGACGTTTTACACAGGTCTCCAACATACAATTAAATTGTGGTCCAAATCGGACCATATCTTGATATCGCTCTAATAGCAGAGCAAATCTTTTCTTTTATCCTTTTTTGCCTAAGAAGAGATGTCGGTAAATGAAGTCGACAAATGCGATCCATGGTGAAGGGGATATAAGATTCGGCCCGGCCGAACATAGCACGCTTTTACTTGTTTCTTCTTTATTTGTAAATAGTACATATTGTTGATGCATTTTAAGTGGAGTTAAATGGGTGCAATATGCATTACATAAAAGGCTATTTTTATACCCTCCACCATAAGATGGGGGGTATACTAATTTCGTCATTCTGTTTCTAACTACTCGAAATATTCGTCTAAGACCCCATAAAGTATATATATTTTTGATCGTCGTGAAATTTTATGTCGATCTAGCCATGTCCGTCCGTCTATCCGTCCGTCCGTCCGTCTGTCTGTCGAAAGCACGATAACTTCCAAAGGAGTAAAGCTAGGCGCTTGAAATTTTGCACAAATACTTCTTATTAGTGTAGGTCGGTTGGTATTGTAAATGGGCTATATCGGTCCATGTTTTGATATAGCTGCCATATAAGCCGATCTTGGGTCTTGAGTTCTTGAGCCTCTAGAGTGCGCAATTCTTATCCGATTGGGATGAAATTTTGCACGACGTGTTTTGTTATGACATCCAACAACTGTGCTAAGTATGGTTCAAATCGGTCCATAACCTGATATAGCTGCCATATAAACCGATCTTGGGTCTTGACTTCTTGAGCCTCTAGAGTGCGCAATTCTTATCCGATTGGAATGAAATTTTGCACGACGTGTTTTGTTATGACATCCAACAACTGTGATAAGTATGGTTCAAATCGGTCCATAACCTGATACAGCTGCCATATAAACCGATCTTGGGTCTTGACTTCTTGAGCCTGTAGAGTGCGCAATTCTTATCCGATTTAAATGAAATTTTGCACGACGTGTTTTTTGTTATGACATCCAACAACTGTGCTAAGTATGGTTCAAATCGGTCCATAACCTGATATAGCTGCCATATAAACCGATCTGGGATCTTGACTTCTTGAGCCTCTAGAGGTCGCAATTATTATCCGATTTGCCTGAAATTTTGTACGACGGATTCTCTCATGACCTTTAACATACGTGTTTATTATGGTCTGAATCGGTTTATAGCCTGATATAGCTCCCATATAAATCGATCTCTCTATTTAACTTCTTGAGCCCACAAAGGGCGCAATTCTTATTCGAATTGGCTGACATTTTACACAGGTCTCCAACATATAATTTAATTGTGGTCCAAACCGGACCATATCTTGATATCGCTCTAATAGCAGAGCAAATCTTTTCTTATATCCTTTTTTTGCCTAAGAAGAGATGCCGGGAAAAGAACTCGACAAATGCGATCCATGGTGGTGGGTATATAAGATTCGGCCCGGCCGAACTTAGCACGCTTTTACTTGTTTATTAAAAAATTGGAAAAATCCCTTGAGTTCTCAAGCCCATATTTGCCCTTCGTGCTTATGTTTTTGTTACGTAATATGTCCCTTAAACCCTTGCAAAAAAATGTTTGCACCTAACGATATTTGTAGCCTCCACGGCAATTTTGGAAATCAGACAACAATCGAAAATTTGGCAACCCCAACAAATTTTCGAAATGCTTGGGTGGGCCTGCCAAAAGGCTCCCGGCCCTAGGGTCTAGAAAGTTTGCTAATGATCTTGCTAACACCTCAGGTCTAACCGTTTCAAATTTCAAAGAGATATATCTACCAGTTGGAGGCCACCGTAAGGCAGCGGTTCTCATGTTCGCCCGCAACGCTGAAAGCCTGGGTTCGAATCCTGGCGACACCATGAGAAAAATTTTGAGCAGTGGTTTTCCTCTTCTAATGCTGGCAACATTTGTGAGATATTATGCCATATATATATAAACTTCTCTCCAAAGATCATTGAGCTTTAACTTGAATCGAACCACACTAATTGATATGTGAGAAGTTTGCCCCTGTTCCTTAGTTGAAAGATCATGGGCAAAATTTGCAAAAATTTTAATCTCTACTCATCCTCAAACAGAATATTTTTTACTGTTTTTTTTTTGATTTTCTCCCTATGTACGTCGCAGTCGAATTTTTTCTTAAATCGCAGTCGAATTTTTTCTTAAATAAAATTTTTTTTCTTAAAATATATTACAAATAAATAAAATTTCTTTTTTTTAGAATAAAAATTGTATCTTTATTTTTTTTACAACTAAGGTCTTTTTTGTTAAAACCTCTTATTTAAATTTAAGTTATAATATTATTTTCCTCCAATATTAATTGAAACATTTTTGATTTACTTAAGGAAACCCCAAATTGGACCCAAAAAGACGAAAATGAGCCCCAAATGTTTTGTTTATACTCACCATATGCCTGTTTGGAGTGTATTTTCTTTTCGGATCTGGGATGTAATTTTCTGGGGCCAAACTTCATACCGCCAACATGAATTATTATCTGAACACTAATTCCAAGGCAAAATGGCTGAAGCCAAAGCCATTGAACTTTGCGTGAGGCCCACAAAATATGATATAGGACTGGGCCTTAGACAATTCATACAGTAAGTGCACTAAAAAGTACTTAGTTCTAGAAACATTTTAGAAACTTGTATGTGCCTCTATATTAGAAACAATTTAAATTTAAAATATTCTGTACAATAAAAATGTACAAATTATTTAGGTTAGGTAGAAAAGAGGGTGTAGATATTAATCCGGCCCATGCCACAATGGACATACACCTGAGCCAGAAATCGACTCGTTGTGCGCTATAAATAATAAAACTAAGTTTAAGACAAGAATTCCGTGCTGCTTAAAAATTACAAATCATTAAAGTAGGACTATATGTTGTTCCACTGACATTATGCGTACAGTCTGAAACAAGAACTTTGAAATCTAGCAGTTGTACCTGGTTTAATGGGTGTCGATTTGATTTTTTGATAGCTTTTGAGCAACCATTCTTTGAATAGTTAGTTTAGTTAAGCCCTTCGAAATCCTTCTTCAATTTGGCCCAGATCGCTCCGGAGTTGAATATACCTGCCGTATAGACCGAGCTCCCGATTTAAAGTCTTGGCCCCTTAAAAGATGCATTTATAATCCGATTACGCTGGAATTTACACAGTGACTTATGTTAGGCTTTTCGTGTCATATTTGAGATCAATATTTTTTTCTACAATGACTTGTAACTTTTAGACCACTCAATTTCCGTGCCGAATTTCGTCCAAATTGGACCATATTTCGATATAGCTGCTATGGGGGCATAAATCATGCATTTTTTACCGGACTATGGCGAAAGGTAGTTTACATATATACCCGAGGTGGTGGGTATCCAATGTACGGCCCGGTCTACGCTAATGCAGTTTATAACCTTTTTTCTTTATTTGCCAATTAATTGACGTCACATGACCTAGCGGGTTAGGTAAGTGTAAAATAAAACTTGCTCTCATAGATAAAAGTCTGCTGTCTAATATCATTTTAACACTTTTCTTCACATAAGGTGGGTATAAAGTTCGTGTTCTACTGTGAAAATTAAAATTTTTTACGATTACTTCAATATATGACTTCATTCAAACGGGCATTTCTATTATTTATAATAATATTTTAATAAAAGTGTTATGTTATCAGTGACATTTTTGTAGATTTTCAAAAAAGTACCATTGGTATTTCACGGTGAAACACCTTTTTGTAAACATGCAATTCGACTTACATACTGTATTGTGAATTCTAAAATTCTAAGAAAAAACAAGTAAAAAGTCAATGTTCAAATATGTGTAACGAAATATTGGTCTTTTTAGTAACTATATCTAATAAGTAAGAGCGTGCTAAGTTCGGCCGGGCCGAATCTTATATACCCTCCACCATGGATCGCATTTGTCGAGTTCTTTTCCCGGCATCTCTTCTTAGTCAAAAAAGAACATAAGAAAAGATTTGCTCTGCTATTAGAGCGATATCAAGATATGGTCCAGTTCGCACCACAATTAAATCATATGTTGGAGACCTGTGTAAAATGTCAGCCAATTCGAATAAGAATTGCGCCCTTTGGGGGCTCAAGAAGTAAAATAGGGAGATCGATTTATATGGGAGCTGTATCGGATTAAACACCGATTCAGACCATAATAAACACGTATGTTGATGGTCATGAGAGGATCCGTCGTACAAAATTTCAGGAAAATCGGATAATAATTGCGACCTCTAGAGGCTCAAGAAGTCAAGTCCCAAAATCTATTTATATGACAGCTATATCAGGTTATTAACCGATTTGAACCATAGTTGGCACAAATGTTGGGTATCATAACAAAATACTACGTGCAAAAATTCATTCAAATCCGATAAGAATTGCGCCTTCTAGAGGCTCAAGAAATCAAGACCCAAGATCGGTTTATATGGCAGATATATCAAAACATGGACCGATTTGAACCATACTTAATACAATTGTTGGATATCATAACAAACCACGTCGTGCAAAATTTCATTCCAATCGGATATGAATTGCGCACTCTAGAGGCTCAAGAACTCAAGACCCAAGATCGGTTTATATGACAGCTATATCAGGTTATTGACCTATTTGAACCATACTTGGCACAATTGTTGGATATCATAACAAAACTCGTCGCGCAAAATTTCCTTCCAATCGGATAAGAATTACGCACTCTAGAGGCTCAAGAATTCAAGACCCAAGATCGGTTTATATGGCAGCTATATCAGGTTATGAACCGATTTAAACCATACATGGCACAGTTGTTGGATATCATAACAAAACATGTCGTTCAAAATTTCATTCTGATCGGATAAGAATTGCGCACGCTAGAGGCTCAAGAAATCAAGACCCAAGATCGGTTTATATGGCAGCTATATCAAAACATGGACCGATATGGGCCATTTACAATACCAACCGACCTACACTAATAAGAAGTATTTGTGCAAAATTTCAAGTGGCTAGCTTTACTCCTTCGGATGTTAGTGTGCTTTCGACAGACAGACGGACGGACGGACGGACGGACAGACGGACGGACATGGCTAGATCGACATAAAATGTCGCGACGATCAAGAATATATATACTTTATGGGGTCTCAGACGAATATTTCGAGTAGTTAGAAACAGAATGACGAAATTAGTATACCCCCATCCTATGGTGGAGGGTATGGTGTGCCTCTAGAGGGCACAATTCTTATCCGATTGGAATGAAATTTTGTACGACTTTCAACAACTGTGTCAAGTACGGTTTAATTCGGTCCATAACCTGTTATAGCTGTCATATAAACTAATCTTGGGTCTTGATTTCTTGAGCCTCTAGAGGGCGCAATTCTTATCCGATTTGAATGAAATTTTGTACAACTTTCAACAACTGTGTCAAGTACGGTTTAAATTGCTCCATAACCTGTTATAGCTGTCAGATAAACCGATCTTGGGTTTTGACTTCTTGAGCCTCTAGAGGGCGCAATTCTTATCCGATTTAAATGAATTTTTGCGCGAAGTATTTTGTAATGATATCCAACAACTGAGTCAGGTATGGTTCAAATCGGTTTATAACCTGGTATAGCGGTCACGTAAACAGATCTGTGGTCTTGACTTCTTGAGCTTCTACAGGGCGCAATTCCTATCCGAATTGGTTGAAATTTTGCATGACGTATTTTATTCTTACTTTCAACAAGAGTGTCAAATAAACTTCAAATCTATTCATAAATATCATGTTATGAAACCGTTCTGGGATCTTGACTTCATGAGTCTCTAGATGTCGCAATTATTATACGATTTGCCAAAAATTTTTGTACAACAGATCCTCTTATGACCATCAACATACGTGTTTACTATGGTCTGAATCGGTCTATAGTCTATACAGCTCCCATATAAATCGATCTCTCTATTTTACTTCTCGAGCCTCCAAAGGGCGCAATTCTTATTCGAATTGGCTGACATTTTACACAGGTCTCCAACATATAATTTAATTGTGGTCCGAACCGGACCATATCTTGATATCGCTCTAATAGCAGAGCAAATCTTTTCTATATCCTGTTTTGCATAAGAAGAGATGCCGGGAAAAGAACTCGACAAATGCGATCCATGGTGGATGGTATATAAGATTCGGCCCGGCCGAACTTAGCACGCTTTTACTTGTTTATATCCTAAAAATCAAACGAAAAACTTTATCAAAATTTTTAGGAGTAAGATTTCTGGAATCCGTTTTAATGTCTTGTTGCATTTGATTGTTTCTATAAAAAACAAAAGAGTAAGTAAAGGCAAAAGTCGGGCGGTGCCGATTTTATAATACCCTTCACCTACGCTATAAAAACAAAAGGGGCTACATCTAATTCTGAACCAACTTTAATGGACCTCGGCGGATGTATCCAGATAGATTATTAAAATTGCTGTATCAAATTTCGAGCAAATCAAATATGTTCAAAATATAATAACTACGGTTGACAAATGACAACAAATTACCCAAAATCTGAGGAACATATACATGGAAGCTATATCTAAATCTAAACCGATTTCGACCAAACTATTTTGGAAGTCGTCGAGGAAACCTTGTACAAAGGTTTCCTCGGTTTCCTTTCCTCGGTTTGGGAAGATTGGTCAATAAATTGCGCTTGCAGTGGGTCTAGGAGTAAAAATCGGAAGATATATGTATATAAGACCTATATTCAAATCTGATCCGCTACAAAATTTACCAGTAATATTGAGAGTTAGATGAAAAGCCTTCCTACCAGGTTTCGGAAGAATCGGTTGCCAAATGACCATTTTATTGCATTATTACTGAAAAATTTAAATCTGAACCGATTTTTATACCCTCCACCATAAGATGGGGGGTATACAATTTCGTCATTCTGTTTGTAACTACTCGAAATATTCGTCTGAGGCCCCATAAAGTATATATATTCTTGATCGTCGTGACATTTTATGTCGATCTAGCCATGTCCGTCCGCCTGTCCGTCCGTCTGTCTGTCTGTCAAAAGCACGCTAACTTCCGAAGGAGTAAAGCTAGCCGCTTGAAATTTTGCACAAATACTTCTTTTTATATAGGTCGGTTGGTATTGTAAATGCCATATCGGTCCATGTTTTGATATAGCTGTCATATAAACCGTTCTTGGGTCTTGACTTCTTGAGCCTCCAGAGTGCGCAATTCTTATCCGATTTGAATGAATTTTGACACGACGTTTTTTGTTCTGATATCCAATAACTGTACCAAGTATGGTTCAAATCGGTTCATAACCTGATATAGCTGCCATATAAACCGCTCTTGGGTCTTGACTTCTTGAGCCTCTAGAGTGCGCAATTCATATCCGATTGGAATGAAATTTCTCACGACGTGTTTTGTCATGATATCCAACATCTGTGCCAAGAATGGTTCATTTCGGTTTATAACCTGATTTAGCTGTCATATAAACCGATCTTGGGTCTTGACTTCTTGAGCCTCTAGAGGGCGCAATTCTTATCCGATTTGAATGAATTTTGGCACGACGTGTTTTGTGCTGATATCTAACAACTATGCCAAGTATGGTTCAAATCGGTTCATAACCTGATATAGCTGTCATATAAACCGATCTAGGATCTGGACTTCTTGAGCCTCTAGAGTGCGCAATTATTATCCGATTTGCCTGAAATTTTGTACGACGGATTCTCTCATGACCATCAACATGCGTATTTATTATGGTCTGAATCGGTCTATAGCCCGATACAGCACCCATATAAATCGATCTCTCTATTTTACTTCTTGAGACCCCAAAGGGCGCAATTCTTATTCGAATTGGCTGATATTTACACAGGTCTCCAACATATCATTTAATTGTGGTCCAAACCGGACCATATCTTGATATCGCTCTAATAGCAGAGCAAATCTTTTCTTATATCCTGTTTTTCCTAAGAAGAGATGCCAGGAAAAGAACTCGACAAATGCGATCCATGGTGGAGGGTATATAAGATTCGGCCCGGCCGAACTTAGCACGGTTTTACTTGTTTCCAATTTCAATAGGCTTCGTCTCTAGGCCGAAATACATGCCCATACAAAATTTGAAGACGATAGGATGAAAATTGGGACCTGCACTTTGCCCGCAAATTAACATGGACAGACGGACAGACAGACAGCCGGACAGACAGAAATACGGACATAGCTAAATGGAATCAGAAAGTGTTTCTGAATCGATCAGTATAATTATCAATGGGTCTATCTCTCTTCCTTTTGGGTGTTACAAACAAATGCACTAAGTTATAATACCCTGTACCACAGTAGTGGTGTAGGGTATAGTAAATTTATAGCAATAATCCTACTTCATTTGCCACCTGCTGCCAAAATCATTAAATACATATTTCTCCGCCAACTGGTCTTATAATAAAACAAGTAAAAGCATGCTAAGTTCGGCCGGGTCGAATCTTATATACCCTCCACCATGGATCGCATTTGTCGAGTTCTTTTCCCGGCATCTCTTCTTAGGCAAAAAAGGATATAAGAAAAGAGTTGCTCTGCTATTAAAACGATATCAAGATATGGTCCGGTTCGGACCACAATTAAATTATGTGTTGGAGACCTGTGTAAAATTTCAGCCAATTCGAATAAGAATTGCGCCCATTGGGGCTCACGAAGTAAAATAGAGAGAACGATTTATATGAGATCTGTATCGGGCTATAGACCGATTCAGACCATAATAAACACGTTTGTTGATGGTCATGAGAGGATCTGTCGTACAAAATTTCAGGCATATCGGATAATAATTGCGACCTTTAGGGGTCAAGAAGTCAAGACCCCAGATCGGTTTATATGACAGCTATATCAGGTTATGGACCGATTTGAACCATACTTGGCACAGTTGTTGGATATAACAACAAAACACTTCGTGCAAAAATTCATTCAAATCGGATAAGAATTGTGCCCTCTAGAGGCTCAAGAAGTCAAGACCCAAGATCGGTTTATATAGCAGGTTATGGACCGATTTGAACCATACTTGGTACAGTTGTTGGATATAACAACAAAACACGTCGTGCGAAATTCCATTCTAATCGGATAAAAATTGCGCACTCTAGACCAGACCATAATAAACACGTTTGTTGATGGTCATGAGAGGATCCGTCGAACAAAATTTCAGGCATATCGGATAATAATTGCGACCTCTAGGGGTCAAGAAGTCAAGATCCCATATAGGTTTATATGGCAGCTATATCAGGTTATGAACCGATTTGAACCTTATTTGACACAGTTGTTGAAAGTAAAAATAAAATTCGTCATGCAAAATTTTAGCCAAATCGGATAGGAATTGCGCACTCTAGAAGCTTAAGAAGTCAAATCCCCAGATCGGTTTATATGACAGCTATATCAGGTTATGGACCGATTTCAACCATACTTGGCAGTTGTTGGATATCTTAACGAAATACTTCGTGCAAAAATTCATTCAAATCGGATAAGAATTGCGCACTCTAGAGGCTCAAGAAATCAAGACCCAAGATCGGATTATATAGCAGCTATATCAGGTTATAGACCGATTTGAACCATACTTGGTACAGTTGTTGGATATCATAACAAAACACGTCGTGCAAAATTTCATTCTGATCGGATAAGAATTGCGCACGCTAGAGGCTCAAGAAGTCAAGACCCAAGATCGGTTTATATGGCAGCTATATCAGGTTATGAACCGATTTGAACCATACTTGGCACAGTTATTGGATATCATAACAAAACACGTCGTGCAAAATTTCATTCTGATCGGATAAGAATTGCGCACGCTAGAGGCTCAGATTTTCAATCTGGTTTCCGGCCAAAGCACAGTTGCACTACTGCACTTTTGAAAGTAGTTGAAGATGTAAGGAGTGATATTGACAGCGATAAAGTTGCCTTTCTTGTTCTTTTAGATCATTCGAAAGCATTTGATTCCGTTGATCCCAATATACTTTGCCTTAAACTGAAACATTTATTTAAATTTTCTGAAAGAACAACGGATCTTATATATTCCTATCTTACGAATAGAAGCCAATCGGTATGTGTTGATAGCCGCTGTTCTAGTTATCTTCCAATCTCAAGAGGTGTTCCACAGGGGTCTGTATTGGGCCCACTCCTTTTTTCCTTATATAGCAATGACCTTCCTGGACAGTTGCGCAACTGTGGTATTCATATGTATGCCGACGACGTACAGCTGTATATGAGCTCCTCGTCGGAGAGGCTGATCGATGGCGTACTTCGACTAAATAATGACTTGGATAGGATAAACACATGCGCAAACGCTAGCGGACTACTTTTAAATCCAATAAAGTCAAAGTGCCTTGTAATTGGTAGGAATCGGGTGACAATGCCGTCCAATCTTGATGTGGCAATTGCTGGAGCCCCAATTGAGATTGTTTCATCTGCAAGAAACCTTGGTTTGGAGTTTGATGATAGACTTTCATGGAAGAATCATGTCAGTATGACAGTGGGCAGGACCTACGGCGTTTTACGAAACTTATATATGAGTCGACAGTATACCCCTTTGTCAATAAGAATGCTTTTGGCTAGGACATTTATTCTGCCGAAACTATTATACTCTTGCGAGGTTTTTTACGGTTGCGATGTAACTCATAGTAATAAATTGCACGTGGCCTTTAACGATGTCGTTAGATACATTTTTGGTTTGCGTAGAAGAGACCGGGTATCTGACTTTGCCAGACAAATATATGGTGTCTCTTTTAACTCGTTCCTTAAGATACGCTTGCTGCAAATGATCCACAAGATAATTTATACCAATGAACCGTCATATCTGGCTTCTGAATTGCGTTTTGCCAACTCTACTAGAGGTAAACAAGTAATACAAATACTACATCAATATCGTGTATCTGAACAACAGTTCTTTGTTAATGCTATACGTCTCTGGAATAATCTTCCCAATAGTATTCAAATTATAAGTAATGAACGACAGTTCAAGTCTTTGATTTATAATCATTTTAATTAATTATTTGTTTTGTTTTTTTTTATAACTATTTTTTAATTTATTTTATTAGTAACTTTGATTAAATTGTTAAATTTTCTTTAAAGTTTCTTTTTCTTCTTTTTTTATTTTGTTTAAACCTTTTTTTAACTTAAATATTGTATCAGTAACTTTGCTTAAATTGTTAAATGTTTTGTACCAATTATTGTTCTATTTAAATGAAAACTTGTTGAACTCATTGTATTTACCAATTTACTAACCCATGCTTTATATAAGACACTATCTTTTGTATGGGTTTTATCATAATAAAATACAAATACAAATACATAAGATCGGTTTATATGGCAGCTATATCAGGTTATGGACCGATTTGAACTATACTTGGCACAGTTGTTGGATATCATAACAAAACACGTAGTGCAAAATTTCATCCCAACCGGATAAGAATTGCGCACTCTAGAGGCTCAAGAAGTCAAGACCCAAGATCGGTTTATATGGCAGCTATATCAAAGCATGGACCGATATGGGCCATTTACAATACCAACCGACCTACACTAATAAGAAGTATTTGTGCAAAATTTCAAGCGGCTAGCTTTACTCCTTCGGATGTTAGCGTGCTTTCGACAGACAGACGGACGGACGGACGGATATGGCTAGATCGATCGCGACGATCAAGAATATATATACTTTATGGGGTCTCAGACGAATATTTCGAGTAGTTACAAACAGAATGACGAAATTAGTATACCCCCCATCTTATGGTGGAGGGTATAAAAATGATTTTTTGTTGTACGGGCTTAGGAAATAAAATGATTTTTTTTCGAAAATTTTTAAAATCCAAAATATTTGAAAAAATTGCAACGTCAATATAAATTCTCCAAATTATGAATATACTGGCATATGCTATGTCGTTTCGCTGCCTCCGATGGTACACCCAATATCAAGGTGTAACTGTATAGCAATTTTAATAGATTTAACCTTATCCATAAAGAAGGAATATTTTGAAAGTTTTAGTGCCTAAATGCACGAATTAAAAACAAATAAAAATGCGTTAAGTTCGGCCGGGCCGAACTTTGGATACCCACCACCTCGGGTACATATGTAAACCACCTTTCATCAAATTTCGGCGAAAATTGCATACCTTATGTCCCATAGCAGTAACATCGAAATATGTTCCGATTTGGACTAAATACTTATAAGTACAAGTCATTGTTCAATTGTGTATAACAAAATATTGGTCTTTTTAGTAGCTATATCTAAAATAAACCGATATGAACCATATACGACACGGATGTCGAAAAGCATAACATAAGTCAGTGTGTCAAATTTCAGTGCAATCGGATTAAAAATGCGACTTTTATGGGCCAAGCATTTAAATCGAGAGATCGGTTTTTATGACAGCTATATGCAAATCTTGATCGATCTAGACCAAATTGAAGAAATATGTGGAGCGGCTTAACTTAACTCTTTGTCCCAAATTTCGGCAACATCGGACAATAAATTGCGCTTTTTATGGCCCCAAAACCTAAAACCGAGAGATCGGTCTATATGGCAGCTATATCGAAATCTGGACAGATCTGAGCCGAATTGACGAAGGAAGTTGAAGGGTCTAATACAACTCACTGTCCCAAATTTCAGCAAAATCGAATAATAAATGTGGCTTTTAGGGGCCTAAGACCCCAAATTGGAGGATCGGTCTATATGGCAGCCATATCCAAATCTGGACCGATCTGAGCCATATAAACGGAGGATGTCGAAGGGCGTAAGACAATGCACTGTCTCAACTTTCAGCAAAATCTGATAATTAATGTGGCTTTTATGGGCCTATGACTCTATATCGGAGGATCGGTCTATAGGCAGCTATATCCAAATTTGAACCGATCTGGGCCTTAATTGACGAAGGACGTTGAAAGATCGAACACAACTCACTGTCCTAAATTTCAGCAATCAGGATCGGTCTATATAGCAGCTATATCCAAATCTGAACCGATCTGAGCCATATTGATGGAGGATGTCGGGTAATAAATGTGTCTTTTATGGGCCTAAGACCCTAAATCGGAGGATCGGTCTATATGGCAGCTATTGTATATCCAAATCTGAACCGATCTGGGCCAAATTGACGAAGGATGTTGCGTGGTCTAACGCAACTTACTGTCCCAAATTTCAGCAAAATCGGATAATAAATGTGGCTTTTAGGGGCCTAAGACCCCAAATTGGAGGATCGGTCTATATGGCCGCCATATCCAAATCTGGACCGATCTGAGCCATATAAACGGAAGATGTCGAAGGGCGTAAGACAATGCACTGTGTCAAATTTCAGCAAAATCTGATAATAAATGTGTCTTTTATGGGCCTATGACCCTATATCGGAGGATCGGTCTATATGGGGGCAATATCAAGATATAGTCCTATATAGCCCATCTTCGAACTTAACGTGCTTATGGACAAAAAAAAAAAGAATCTGTGCAAACTTTCAACTCAATATGAAGCGTGATTTCAACAGACAGACGTAATTTCAACAGACAAATGGACGGACATATCTAGATGTTTATGCAAAATTTAAATTTGGGTTATAAAAAATAATCTCAAGTTAGTCCTTAAAAAAAATTCATTAAAATGTAATCTTTTCGGGGGTGGATCCAGCCCGTGCTGAAGTTCTGTCATAAGAGAATATTACGCTGAAATTTTGTTTCTAGAAAAATATCATAAAATTTTTTTTAGAAAAATGTTATTTAAATTTTGGGTATACTGAGAATTTCATTACAATTTTGTGCTTATGAAAAATAGTTTAAGGCGGCCCTGGCCTCAGCAAAATGTTGCTCAGGCTCGAGCTGGAGCCAGAGGGCCCACACCCCTGGCTTCGTCCCTGTTGGGAACTTTATCTATATCTGAACCGATTTTAAACACGCGGTAGTTATCGAGGAAAGCGTTGTGCAAAATTTTGGCAAATTGGTCAATAATTGCTCTTCCAGTGGCACTTGGAGTGAAAATCGGGCGATATACATATATGACAGATATATCTAAATCTAGACCGATTTCTTTGAAATTCACCTGTATGGTTGAGAGTCAAGAGAAAATCCTTGCAATTAAGGCGATATATGGAAGCTATATCCAAATCTGAACCGGTTTTTTTAACAGGCGTTTCTAGGCCAAAAAACATGTCTGTACTAAATTTTGGGGCGATCGGATGATAACTACGACCTGTAGTTTGTACACAAATTAACATTGACAGACGGACCGACAGATGGACATATAGATAGATGGACATAGCTAAATCGAATCAGAAAGTGATTATGCGTCGATCGGTATACTTATCAATGTGTCTCTCTCTCTTCCTTGGACCGACAACTTCTGGTATAGGGTATAATTAAAACTCATATATCCCCGAAACCAGTGTAGATATTGTACACCTCAAGTTGACTTTATTGTAGGGATTTTCGAGTACCTTCCAGCAAAAAATCTTTTGGAAACCGGACCACAAACTAAGATTTAGCAGCCCCAACAAATTTTCGATATACCGATGTGACCAATTTAAGGGGCCCGGCAAAATACGCCCGGGCAACCTAGGACCTTGAAATTTTGCACACGATCTCGCTAACACCTCGGCTCTAGCGATTCAAAATTTCACAGCTTCAAAGTGGTATTTGTTTTTTACCCTACACCACCACTAAGGTACAGGATATTATAGATTTGTGCATTTGCTTGCAACGCTAAGAAGAACAATAGCTAAACCCATATACGGTTTAGCTCTTCTATATACGGATCGGCTTAGAATCACTGCCTGATTCGAGTCTGTCTGTCCATGTATTCTTGTAATGAAGGTACAGGTCGAATTTGTTGTTCGATTTTCACAAAATTTTGTATAGATCTTTTTTTGGTCCAAGGACGAACTTTATTGATTTTGAAAAAAATCGGTTCAGATTTAGCTGCCATATATATATATTTCATCCGATGTGCCCTTTTAAAGCTTTAGAAGCCACAATTTTGGTCCGATCTTTACCAAATATAGCATGATATATTGTAGTTCGTGTGACGTCTTAATACAAGTGGAAAATTTCATTTTAATCGGTTCAGATTTAGATATAGTACCCATACATTACTTTAATCCGATTTGAACTATTAAGGCTGCAGAAGGCACAATTTTGGTCCGATCTTTACCAAATTTGGCACGCCGTCCTTTTTGTGACATCCCAATATGTGTGTCAAATTCGGATCAGATTTTTATATAGCTCCCATATATATCTTTCATCCGATATGGGTTTTTAAGGTTGTAGAAGGCACAATTTTAGTCCGATCTTTACCAAATTTGGCACGAAGCACTTTTTTTGAAGTCCCAATATGTGCGCAAAATTTCTTCAGAATCGGATCAGATTTATATATAGCTCGCATATATATCTTTCATCCGATATGCCCTTTTAAAGCTGTAGTAGCCACAATTTTGGTCCCATCCTTACAAAATGTTGCAGGAGATGTTTTATTTGACGTCGCACTACATGCATATATATATATGTATATATATATATATATATATATATATATATATATATATATATATATATATATATATATATATATATATATATATATATATATATATATATATATATATATATATATATATATATATATATATATATATATATATATATATATATATATATATATACATATATATATATATATTATTCGTTTCGCCTTTTAACTATAGTAGCTACAATTTGGGTTCGATCTCTACAAAATTTTACATGAGATGTTTTAATTGAATTAAATTTAATCTCAATGCATGTGCAAAATTTCATCAAAATCTAATCAGATTTAGATAAAACTCGTAACCATCGTAAAAACGTACCATCGAAAGAAAGTCGTACAAGATTCTATTCGATACTTCAATAGGTATGCAAAATTAAAGTCTGACTAGATTGGGATATAAGTGCTATTTTTTAAAAGTATTACGTAGACTCGGTAGTGTAGGGTATTACATCGTCGACTCCGCACGACTTTTGCCTTCCCTTACTGGTTTTTACTTTTTTTCGATTTTGCCTCACTGTGGGTGGCCGAAAACTTCGCAAAACCTAGCCAATGCAAATAAAGAGTGCTAAGTTCGTCCGGGACAAATATTATCAGGTTTTATGCCGATTCGCCATAAACTTGCCACAACGGTTGAATATCATAACAAGTAAAAGCGTGCTAAGTTCGGCCGGGTCGAATCTTATATACCCTCCACCATGGATCGCATTTGTCGAGTTCTTTTCCCGGCATCTCTTCTTAGGCAAAAAAGGATATAAGAAAAGAGTTGCTCTGCTATTAAAACGATATCAAGATATGATCCGGTTCGGACCACAATTAAATTATATGTTGGAGACCTGTGTAAAATTTCAGCCAATTCGTATAAGAATTGCGCCCATTGGGGCTCACGAAGTAAAATAGAGAGATCGATTTATACGGGAGCTGTATCGGGCTATAGACCGGTTCAGACCATAATAAACACGTATGTTGATGGTCATGAGAGGATCCGTCGAACAAAATTTCAGGCATATCGGATAATAATTGCGACCTCTAGGGGTCAAGAAGTCAAGATCCCATATCGGTTTATATGGCAGCTATATCAGGTTATGAACCGATTTGAACCTTATTTGACACAGTTGTTGAAAGTAAAAATAAAATTCGTCATGCAAAATTTTAGCCAAATCGGATAGGAATTGCGCCCCATAGAAGCTCAAGAAGTCAAATCCCCAGATCGGTTTATATGACAGCTATATCAGGTTATGGACCGATTTCAACCATACTTGGCACAGTTGTTGGATATCTTAACGAAATACTTCGTGCAAAAATTCATTCAAATCGGATAAGAATTGCGCACTCTAAAGGCTCAAGAAATCAAGACCCAAGATCGGATTATATAGCAGCTATATCAGGTTATAGACCGATTTGAACCATACTTGGTACAGTTGTTGGATATCATAACAAAACACGTCGTGCAAAATTTCATTCTGATCGGATAAGAATTGCGCACGCTAGAGGCTCAAGAAGTCAAGACCCAAGATCGGTTTATATGGCAGCTATATCAGGTTATGAACCGATTTCAACCATACTTGGCACAGTTGTTGGATATCTTAACGAAATACTTCGTGCAAAAATTCATTCAAATCGGATAAGAATTGCGCCCACTAAAGGCTCAAGAAATCAAGACCCAAGATCGGATTATATAGCAGCTATATCAGGTTATAGACCGATTTGAACCATACTTGGTACAGTTGTTGGATATCATAACAAAACACGTCGTGAAAAATTTAATTCTGATCGGATAAGAATTGCGCACGCTAGAGGCTCAAGAAGTCAAGACCCAAGATCGGTTTATATGGCAGCTATATCAGGTTATGAACCGATTTGAACCATACTTGGCACAGTTGTTGGATATCATAACAAAACACGTCGTGCAAAATTTCATTCTGATCGGATAAGAATTGCGCACGCTAGAGGCTCAGATTTTCAATCTGGTTTCCGGCCAAAGCACAGTTGCACTACTGCACTTTTGAAAGTAGTTGAAGATGTAAGGAGTGATATTGACAGCGATAAAGTTGCCTTTCTTGTTCTTTTAGATCATTCGAAAGCATTTGATTCCGTTGATCCCAATATACTTTGCCTTAAACTGAAACATTTATTTAAATTTTCTGAAAGAACAACGGATCTTATATATTCCTATCTTACGAATAGAAGCCAATCGGTATGTGTTGATAGCCGCTGTTCTAGTTATCTTCCAATCTCAAGAGGTGTTCCACAGGGGTCTGTATTGGGCCCACTCCTTTTTTATACCCTCCACCATAAGATGGGGGGTATACTAATTTCGTCATTCTGTTTGTAACTACTCGAAATATTCGTCTGAGACCCCATAAAGTATATATATTCTTGATCGTCGCGACATTTTATGTCGATCTAGCCATGTCCGTCCGTCTGTCCGTCCGTCCGTCCGTCCGTCCGTCTGTCTGTCGAAAGCACGCTAACTTCCGAAGGAGTAAAGCTAGCCGCTTGAAATTGCGCACAAATACTTCTTATTAGTGTAGGTCGGTTGGTATTGTAAATGGGTCATATCGGTCCATGTTTTGATATAGCTGCCATATAAACCGATCTTGGGTCTTGACTTATTGAGACTCTAGAGTGTGCAATTCTTATCCGATTGGAATGAAATTTTGCACGACGTGTTTTGCTATGATATCCAACAACTATGCCAAGTATGATTCAAATCGGTTCATAACCTGATATAGCTGCCATATAAACCGATCTTGGGTCTTGACTTCTTGAGCCTCTAGCGTGCGCAATTCTTATCCGATTGGAATGAAATTTTGCACGACGTGTTTTGTTATGATATCCAACAACTGTGAAAAGTATGGTTCAAATCGGTCCATAACCTGATATAGCTGCCATATAAACCGATATTGGGTCTTGACTTCTTGAGCCTCTAGAGTGCGCAATTCTTATCCGATTGAAATGAAATTTTGCACGACGTGTTTTGTTGTTATATCCCACAACTGTGCCAAGTATGGTTCTAATCGGCCCATAACTTGATACAGCTGCCATATAATCCGATCTTGGGTCTTGACTTCTTGAGCCTCTAGAGGGCGCAATTCTTATCCGATTAGAATGGAATTT
This sequence comes from Stomoxys calcitrans, assembly GCF_963082655.1. Classification (NCBI taxonomy): domain Eukaryota; kingdom Metazoa; phylum Arthropoda; class Insecta; order Diptera; family Muscidae; genus Stomoxys; species Stomoxys calcitrans. The sequence goes on along the minus strand of NC_081554.1, from coordinate 133,505,260 downwards.
TGCACGACGTGTTTTGTTATGATACCCAACAACTGTGCCAACCATGGTTTAAATCGGTCCATAACCTGATATAGCTGCCATATAAACAGATCTTGGGTCTTGACTTCTTGAGTCTCTAGAGGGCACAATTTTTATCCGATTTGATTGAATTTTTGCACGAAGTATTTCGTTATGATATCCAACAACTGTGCCAAGTATGGTTCACATCGGTTCATAACCTGATATAGCTGTCATATAAACAGATCTGGGGATTTGACTTCTTGAGCTTCTAGAGGGCGCAATTTCTATCCGATTTGGCTAAAATTTTGCATGACGTATTTTATTTTTACTTTCAACAACTGTGTCAAATAAGATTCAAATCGGTTCATAACCTGATATAGCTTCTATATAAACCGATCTTGGATCTTGACTTCTTGACCCCTAGAGGTCGCAATTATTATCCGATATGCCTGAAATTTTGTACGATGGATCCTCTCATGACCATCAACAAACGTGTTTATTATGGTCTGAATCGGTCTATAGCCCGATACAGATCCCATATAAATCGTTCTCTCTATTTTACTTCGTGAGCCCCAATGGGCGCAATTCTTATACGAATTGGCTGAAATTTTACACAGGTCTCCAACATATAATTTAATTGTGGTCCGAACCGGACCATATCTTGATATCGTTTTAATAGCAGAGCAACTCTTATCTTATATCCTTTTTTGCCTAAGAAGAGATGCCGGGAAAGGAACTAGACAAATGCGATCCATGGTGGAGGGTATATAAGATTCGGCCCGGCCGAACTTAGCACGCTTTTACTTGTTTCCTTATATAGCAATGACCTTCCTGGACAGTTGCGCAACTGTGGTATTCATATGTATGCCGACGACGTACAGCTGTATATGAGCTCCTCGTCGGAGAGGCTGATCGATGGCGTACTTCGACTAAATAATGACTTGGATAGGATAAACACATGCGCAAACGCTAACGGACTACTTTTAAATCCAATAAAGTCAAAGTGCCTTATAATTGGTAGGAATCGGGTGACAATGCCGTCCAATCTTGATGTGGCAATTGCTGGAGCCCCAATTGAGATTGTTTCATCTGCAAGAAACCTTGGTTTGGAGTTTGATGATAGACTTTCATGGAAGAATCATGTCAGAATGACAGTGGGCAGGACCTACGGCGTTTTACGAAACTTATATATGAGTCGACAGTATACCCCTTTGTCAATAAGAATGCTTTTGGCTAGGACATTTATTCTGCCGAAACTATTATACTCTTGCGAGGTTTTTTACGGTTGCGATGTAACTCATAGTAATAAATTGCACGTGGCCTTTAACGATGTCGTTAGATACATTTTTGGTTTGCGTAGAAGAGACCGGGTATCTGACTTTGCCAGACAAATATATGGTGTCTCTTTTAACTCGTTCCTTAAGATACGCTTGCTGCAAATGATCCACAAGATAATTTATACCAATGAACCGTCATATCTGGCTTCTGAATTGCGTTTTGCCAACTCTACTTGAGGTAAACAAGTAATACAAATACTACATCAATATCGTGTATCTGAACAACAGTTCTTTGTTAATGCTATACGTCTCTGGAATAATCTTCCCAATAGTATTCAAATTATAAGTAATGAACGACAGTTCAAGTCTTTGATTTATAATCATTTTAATTAATTATTTGTTTTGTTTTTTTTTTATAACTATTTTTTAATTTATTTTATTAGTAACTTTGATTAAATTGTTAAATTTTCTTTAAAGTTTCTTTTTCTTCTTTTTTTATTTTGTTTAAACCTTTTTTTAACTTAAATATTGTATCAGTAACTTTGCTTAAATTGTTAAATGTTTTGTACCAATTATTGTTCTATTTAAATGAAAACTTGTTGAACTCATTGTATTTACCAATTTACTAACCCATGCTTTATATAAGACACTATCTTTTGTATGGGTTTTATCATAATAAAATACAAATACAAATACATAAGATCGGTTTATATGGCAGCTATATCAGGTTATGGACCGATTTGAACTATACTTGGCACAGTTGTTGGATATCATAACAAAACACGTAGTGCAAAATTTCATCCCAACCGGATAAGAATTGCGCACTCTAGAGGCTCAAGAAGTCAAGACCCAAGATCGGTTTATATGGCAGCTATATCAAAACGTGGACCGATATGGGCCATTTACAATACCAACCGACCTACACTAATAAGAAGTATTTGTGCAAAATTTCAAGCGGCTAGCTTTACTCCTTCGGATGTTAGCGTGCTTTCGACAGACAGACGGACGGACGGACAGACGGACGGACGGACAGACGGACGGACGGACAGACGGACGGACGGACGGACAGACTGACGGACATGGCTAGATCGACATAAAATGTCACGACGATCAAGAATATATATACTTTATGGGGTCTCAGACGAATATTTCGAGTAATTACAAACAGAATGACGAAATTAGTATACCCCCCATCTTATGGTGGAGGGTATAAAAACCGGTACAAAATTTCAACCAATTCGAATAATAGATGGCGCTATAGGATCAGGAAGCCAAATCGGAAGATTGGTTTAAATGGCAGCTATATCAAAACATGGATTGAGTTGGCCTATTTACAGCACTAACTGACCTGCACTAAAAAGAAGTATTTTTGCCAAATTTCAAGTACCTAACTTTTCTCCTTCGAAAGTTAGCTTGCTTTTCAAAACGATCAAGAATATATATTCTTTGTTTGGTCTCAGAATGACGAGGAAAGTAGACCCCATCCTATGGTGGGGGGGTATAAAAAAAGTTTTCGACAGGGTTGAATAATAATAGGTAAATCAGGTTAGGTTAGGTTGAAAAGAAGCATGATATATATACTTTGTTGGGTCTCAGAATGACGATGTAAGTAGACCCCAATCCTTTGGTGGAGGGTATAAAAAAAATTTTGACTGAGTTAAAAAATAGGAAGTAGGTTAGGTTAGGTTGAAAAGAGGGTGCGGATATTTAATATTTAATCGCCCCCTGCGGAGTAATATTCGTAGCGTTAATATCTAGTAAGCCATGCAACTATTTTGAACTTTCGGGAATTTATGATTATATCTACCCTGATGAGTGAGTTCTAATTCTGACTGAAAAATCTTTCGTTTCCTTTCCAAAACTGGCCCGTCTTTTCTAAGGTATACTATTAATTGTTCCTTAATTCTTTATATCAATATTAGCTCTTTATATCTTTATTTACTTTAACATCAATAGAAAAATGTCAATGTCAAAATAAGTGTAAGTAATTTAAGTAATTGGCTTATAGTACTAGTAAAATTTGGAAATAATGTACCAATTTGGGAAACAAGTCTCGCTGAACTGTGTTTTATGTAATACATCCATTGTGGTGAGATTCCAAAATTCGTCCCTACCCACTTTAACTTGCTTTAGGTGGATTCGAGTGGCTCTTACTTATACCAAAAATAAAGACAATTTTGAATTATACCTAACTCATCAAATTATAACAGTTAAAATGTTGTAACAGCGGGAAATACAGGTTTTATTTGCTCTGGTTAACAACCATTATGTTAATAGAAACCTGCATAGTTACTGCGCATGTCTTGTTTTTACATACTGTTAACAGAAATTTTAAAATACTTTATGCAAAGTAAGATAATATTAATTTTAAAGTATCGCAAGAAAAAAATGGAAAAATTGTATATATTTAAATAAAGTTAGAAAGTAAAATTTCTCACATAAGCGCTCAAATCCTCGAACATATCTCTTACAACTTCCACAATAGATGGCGTTCGGACTTTTATTTTCTTTAGCACAAGGAAAATATGATACGTATATGATTTTAGCGCAATTATTCCATAAATAATAAGAATGTTAAACAATGCCTCAAGATTTCAAATACAATGGCCTACTGTCACAAGATCTATAAGTAAATGTTAAGACCGACCTTAAATCTTAAATGAGTATAGCAAAATGACGATTTGCGGGGCCAGAGATCAATTTTTCAGAGACCCTAAAAATAAGCTGCAGATTCGTTCTCTGCTCTTAAATACCTTTCATTTGAGTTCCATATTGCCGAGGTCGCTAAAAAGGTTTTGTTTTGGGGATGGGGCGGCTCCGCAGATACTTTGTCCCGACAGTGTATATCAAATTCGTACTTTTCTCCCAAATACTTTTAAGTTGAGTTTCATATTGCCATGATCGTAAATATATTATGTTTGGGGGTGTTTCAGGATGGTGAAGCCGCTCAAATACTTGGCCTTCAATCTTAGTCCTATATTGTCATGATAATCTACATACCCTTTAGGGGAGTTTGTCCCCCAAATTTGGATATCAAGTTTATGTTTTAAGGCCGCATAAAAAATTTCCTTCAAATCGGTTCACACATTTTCAAGATATGGTTCACACATTTTGAGATAGGAAACGTCTGCCCCCGCTCAGATAACAACAATAACATTTAAAAGCAAGTTACGTTCGGCCGGGTCAAATCTTATGTACCCTCCACCGTGGATCGCATTTGTCAATTTATTTGCCCGGTATCTCTTTATAGGCAAAAAAAAAGTTCTTTGCCCGGTATCTATTTACATGCAAGCAAAGGATAATGCATAAGAATTGCTATGCTAATGGAGCTGTATAAGGTTATGAACCAATTCGGGCTATACATAGTTTGGATGATAGAGACCATTGAAGTAGTCATTGTGCAAAATTTCAGGGTAGCCCTGTTTGGACTCAAGAAGTAAAATCAGGAGATCGGTTTATACGGGAACTAAATCAGACGACAGACCGACCCGGACCATATCTGACACGTATGTTGAAGATCATAAGAGACGTTGTTATGCAAATTGAAACCGAATCAGACAAGATCTGCACACTCTAGGGACTCCTGAAGTACATTCGGGAGATCGGTTTATATGGAAGTTCTATCAGGTTTTGATCCAATTCAGGACATACTTGGCAAGTATGTTGGAGGTCGCAAAGCTTCAAATCGGATAAAATTGAAATTCAAGAAGACAAGTTTGGAGATCGGTTTATATAGCAGTTATACCAAAACATAGACCACTTTAGCCCATTTACAATCCCAACCGACCTACACTAATAAGAAGTATTTGTGGAAAATTTTAAGCTCTTAGCTTTACTCCTTCGAATGTTAGCGTGCTACCGCCTAGCTTCACTCGTGCGAAAGTTAGCGTGCTCGACAGACTGAAAGACATAGAACGTCAAGATGATCAAGTCTTTGATCAATATTTCTATGAGTTACAAACGGAATGACGAAATTATTCTTACCTGTGGTAGAGGGTATAAAAACGTGCTAAGTTCACCTGGACCGAATCTTGGGTACTCACCACCATGGACTCTGCTGACAATTTGTATAAAGAGTAATTTTCATACCATCCACCATAGAATGGGGGTATACAAATTCATTCCATTTATAACTAATCGAAATTAATCTGAGACCCAACAGACTATATCTATCTGTCGAAAGTACGTTAACTTTCGAACGAGTGAAGCTATACGCTTAAAATTTTGCACAAATTCTCTTAATTAGCGTAGGTCGGTCGGGATTGTAAATGACCAGATCGGTTCATATTGGTAGGATGAGCCTCTAAGAGCGCAATTTTTATCCGATTTGACTGAAATTGCACATTATGTTTGGTTAATACTTATGATACCTGTGCCAAAAATGGTCCAAATCACTGCCTTACCTCGATTTTAATTATTGCAAACAAAGGATAAATGAAAAGAATTGCTATGCTATAAGAGGTATACCACGTTTTGGTCCAAATTGTACCATAATTGAATTGTAAGTTGGAGACCATAGTATAAATTATTATGTAAAATTTCAGCCAATTCGAATAAGAATTGCGCCTTTTAGGGGCTCAAGAAGTAAAATTGGGAAATCGGTTGCGGAAGCTATATCAGGCTATAGACCGAATCATCTTATATATAAAAACCAATTTGTGTTTGTTTGTAGATTTGTTTGTTTGTATGTTTGTGTGTTCCTTATAGACTCAGAAACGGGTGAACCGATTTTCTTGAAATTTTAGCAGATGGTGCATAATGATCCCGTGGTAAAAAAAGGGTACTAAATTTTTATACCCTCCACCATAAGATGGGGGGTATACTAATTTCGTCATTCTGATTGTAACTACTCGAAATATTCGTCTTAGACCCCATAAAGTATATATATTCTTGATCGTCGTGAAATTTTATGTCGATCGAGCCATGTCCGTCCGTCTGTCCGTCCGTCTGTCCGTCCGTCTGTCCGTCCGTCCTTCCGAAGGAGTAAAGCTAGCCGCTTGAAATTTTGCACAAATACTTCTTATTAGCATAAGTCAGTTGGTATTGTAAATGGACCATATCGGTCCATGTTTTGATATAGCTGCCATATAAACCGATCTTGGATCTTGACTTCTTAAGCCTCTAGAGTGCGCAATTCTTATCCGATTGGGATGAAATTTTGCACTACGTGTTTTGTTATGATATCCAACAATTGTGCCAAATATGGTTTAAATCGGTCTATAACCTGATATAGCTGCCATATAAACCGATCTTGGGTCTTGACTTCTTGAGCCTCTAGAGTGCGCAATTCTTATCCATTTTGAATGAATTTTGGCATGTAGTATTTTGTTATGATATCCAGCAACTGTGCCAAAGATGGTTCAAATCGGTTCATAACCTGATATAGCTGTCATATAAACAGATCTGGGGACTTGACTTCTTGAGTTTCTAGTGGGTGCAAGTTCTATCCGATTTGGCTGAAATTTCGCAAGACGTTTTTTATTGCTACTTTCAACAACTATGTCAAATAAAGTGCAAGTCGGTTCATCACCTGATATAGCTGCCATATAAACCGATCTGGGGTCTTGACTTCTTGAGCCTCCAGAGGTCCCAATTATTATCCGATTTGCCTGAAACTTTGTACGACGGATTCTCTCATGACCATTAACATACGTGTTTATTATGGTCTGAATCGGTCTATAGCCCGATACAGCTCCCATATAAATCGATCTCTCTATTTTACTTTTTGAGCCCACAAAGAGCGCAATTCTTATTCGAATTGACTGACATTTTACACAGGTCTCCAACATAAATATAATTTAATTGTGGTCCAAACCGGACCATATCTTAATATCGCTCTAATAGCAGAGCAAATCTTTTCTTATATCCTTTTTTTGCCTAAGAAGAGATGCCGGGAAAAGAACTCGACAAATGCGACCCATGGTGGAGGGTATATAAGATTCGGCCCGGCCGAACTTAGCACGCTTTTACTTGTTTGATATCTGAAGGTGGGGCGGACCCTCCCCCTTACCCTAATTTTCAGCAAAGCCAGATCTCGGAGATGGGTGGTGCGATTCAAGCGAAATTTTGTGTGTTCTCATATAGTACCCTAAAAATAAAAATTTGGTATCCAAATTTCGGATGGGGTACCTAGGGGGGCCGCCCCACCGTAAAATCTACCAAACATATATTTAGACCAATCACTACAATATGGGACTCAAATGAAAGGTATTTAGGATCAGAAAACGCATCTGATATCCAATTGTCGGAACAAGAACTAGGGGTACCACCCAACCCCCAAAACACCCCCAAATCGGACATATTTACCGATCATGGCAATATGGGACTCAAATGAAAGGTATTTGCGAGTAGAATACGAATCTGATATCCAAATGTGGGACCACATTTCTGGGGGTCCACCCTTCCCCAAACAGGACTTATTTACTGACCATGGGAATATGGGGTTTAAAGAAAAGTTATTTGAGTGTAGTATTAGAATTTGATATCCAAATTGGGACCAAGTGATTGGGAGGCCGCCTCTCCTCATAAACATCCTCCAAAGGGGAAAAATTTACGACCATAGCAATATGGCGCTCAAATGAAAGGTCTTTTGGAGTAAAGCACGAATCTGATATCAGTATTTGGGAAAAGTGTCTATGGGGCCACCCCACCCCCACAACACCACCCAAATAGAAAGCATTTGCTGACTTTTTCAATACGAGGCTCAAAGGGTTTTTAGAGTGGAACACCAATCCGATATATATTTCCAAGGCCAACTCACTAAGTGACAGATCCATCCCCCCAAACACCCCCCAAGCCGGTTTGCCGACTATGAAAATATGGGGCTCAAATTAGCGGTATTTGGGAGTAGACCACGAATCTGATATCAACATTAAGGACCAACTGTCTAGGGGACGTCCCACCACCACCGTATTTGCTCACCAAGACAATTTGGGTCGTAAAGAGAGTTTAACTAAATATTTATAGTTTTTAGGGCCAATACCCCAAACCGGACATATTTACTGGCTTTTGCAATAAGGAGTTTGAATGACATTAGAAAACGAATTTGATATCCAATTTTGAGGTCAATGTTGCCATTGGGTTAAAGTAAAGGATATATAGGTATATGAGATATAAGAGCACGTTGCTGATATATTTTCCGGGCTTACTGTTTGGGCAACCACCCCAATCCCCAAACACCCCTAAGTCGGGCATATTTACCGACCATGTTAATGTGGAGCTTAAATGAAAGGTACTGGGGAGTAGAGCAAGAATTGATACCCATTTTCGGGACCAATTTTCTGAGGGTCAACCCCTTTCCCAAAATATTGGGTTCAAATAAATGATTTATAGATATATGAGAATAGATCACGTTGATGATATATTTTCCGGACTTAGTGTTTGGGGACCACCCCAATCGCCAAAACACCCCTAAATCGGACATATTTATCGACCATGACAATGTGGAGATTAAATGAAAGGTATTTGGGGGGTAGAGCAAGAATTGATACCCACTTTCGGGACCAATTTTCTGGGGGTCAACCCCTTTCCCAAAATACCCCACAAGCAGCAATTTTTTAGTGACCATCTCAAAATTGGGCTCAAATAAAGGTATTTGGGAGTAGAATACGAATTTGATATCCAAATTTAGGGCCATGTATTTAGGGCATCATCCCCAAAACACCCCGCAAAGGGTAAACATTTTTCGACCATGCCAATATGTGGTATTTAAGATTAGAAAACGAATTTGATAACCTATTTTGGGCCATGTGTTTGGGGGACGCCTCATCGTATAACTTCCCTAAACCAATGGCAATATGGGGTTTAAATAAATGTTTTTTGAAAGAAAAGCACGACGCTGATATTTTTTCAGGGCCAAGTATCTGGGGACCACCTCACCCCCGAAAACACCCCTAAATCAGATATCATGAGAGTACCGGGCTGAAATAAGATATTTTAAGAATGGAGTACACCTTACGTCCAAACTTAAATTCGTGAACCAATAAAGATCATATGGGATTCGGACAAAGGCACTTATATTGTTAAATTGTTAGTCAAGCGATATACTATATTCGTAGCATGGTATTTCACTAAAAGCTCTTTAATTGTCAGAAATAAATATTCCGAAATATGTCGAAAATAAGTACTCCCACACTCACATCTCAGCCTGTGTTAAATATGGGGGCCAATAATAAATTTTTAATGATAGCTTGTGATCTCCTCAACAAATGTCTAGAAAATTTCGTACCGATCACATTAACCGTTTACGCGGTACGAATTTTCGATAAAAAACTTTGTGTGCGCCAAAACATAGTTGCTTCAACTGCAGCAACTCCATTTAATTGAGGCTTGGTGTGTTTTGCTTAAGGATTGGTGTTTGATAGTGTGTATGTTTCAAAACAAGGTACACGCACTAGCTCGCTTCTTTTGTATCACACTTAACGCATTGGGATGGGGGTATACTAATGAAGTCATTCCGTTTGTAACACCTCGAAATATTCGTCTAAGACCCCATAAGGTATATATATTCTTGAATGTCTCGACGTTCTGAGTCGATCTAGCGATGTCCGTCAGTCTGTCCATCTGACGAAATCAAGATCGAGGTCGAACGCGAAAAGCTAGCTGCTTGAAATTTTGCACAGATAAAAAAAGTTCAATGGGGATTGCAAAGGGGTCATATCGGTTCAGATTTAGATATGCAAATGCAAATTTTGCCCATGAACATTCCATTAAGGAACAGGGGCAAACTTCTCACATATCAATGAGTGCAGTCCGATTCAAGTTTAAGCTGATAAGGGGCCTCTCTTTGGAGAGAATTTTACTTGGTATAGTACCTCACAAATGTTGCCAGCATTAGGAGGAGAAAACCATCGCTGAAAATTTTTTCTTTAGATATAGCTCCCATATAAACCGATCTCCCGATTTGAATTCAAATCGCGAAATCGGTTTATATGGTGGCTATATCAGGTTTTAGACCAATTCGGAGCGTACTTGGCAAAAAATTGCGGCTTCCAAAAAATTGTGGCTTCCAGGGCTCAAGAGGTCAAATCGGGAAATCAGGAAATCGGTTTATACGGGAGCTATAGCAGGTTATTGACCGATTTAAACCATACTAGGTACAGTTGTTGAAAGTCATAACAGATTACAACATGCTAAATTTCAGCCAAACCGGATAAAAATTGCGGCTTGTAAGGGCTTAAGGAGTTAATAGTCATTCCGCTTGTAATACCTCGAATATTTCGAGGTATTACAAGCGGAATGACTAGATTTGTATTCTCTTTTCCTATGGCTATAAAAAGTATAAAAGTATATAGGGCACAATTCTCATTTCTCCGATTTGGCTGAAATTTTGCACCTGGTGTTTTCTTTTTACTACCAACAATTATGCCAAATATGGTCCAAATCGGTTCATAGCCTTATATAGCATCCATATAAACTGATTTCAGATCTTGACTTTTTGAGCTGCTGGAGGGCGCAATTATTATCTTATTTGGCTTAAATTTCCCATGAAGTGGCTTGGTCTGCCCTTTAATAAATGCTCAACTGATATAGCTCCCATATAAACCGATCTCCCGATTACATTTCTTGATTGAGAACCGCCTTTGCCCAAAATGGGTATTTTTGTAAAATTATTTTTTCAAAGACGCTCTTATCCAGGGAATTAAAAAAAAACTATTAATGGTGATTTCGATTGTGCAAAAATGTGTAGCATTTTTTTGACATTTTGGTCAAAAAAATATAACCCCACCACCGGATGTTGTTTCCGGAGGGTGTTGATTACAAAAAGTGGAAAAATGTTGCATTTCCTACACCGTGCCAAGTCTACGGTGTAGAATGTCGCACTTTAATTCAGCCTTTATCATTTCTTAGGCATCAACACCAAGGAAGCGGCGTCCACTGAATATTTAGAATATTCGTGAATGCCAATATTTAGGTTATATGGGTAGCACCATTCAAGTATTTGTTTTAATAGGAGAAGAAGCAGACAAAATTTATTAAACGGTCGGAGAAAGGAGGCAAAATATAAAGAATTAAAGGAAAGAATTGCTATGCTATGGGAGCTATATCAAGTTATAATCCGATTCGAACCATAATTGAACTGAATGTTGTGTAAAATTTCAGCTAATCCGAATAAAAATTGACCCCTTTAAGATTTCAAGAAGTAAAATCGGGAGATCGGGTGATATGGTAGCTATATCAGGCTATAAACCAATTTAGACCATATGTGTTAAAGGTCATGGGAAAAGCCGTTGTACAAAATTTCAGCCAAATTGGATAATAATTGCGCCCTCTGGAGGCTCACAAAATCAAGATTCCAGATCGGTTTATATGGCAGCTTTATCAGGCTATGAACCGATTTGAACCTTATTTGACACAGTTGTTGAAAGTAAAAATAAAATACGTCATGCAAAATTTCAGCCAAATCGGATAGGAATTGCGCCCTCTAGAAGCTCAAGAAGTAAAGATCCAAGATCGGTTTATATGACAGCAATATCAAAACATGGACCGACATGGCCCATTTACAATCCCAACCGACCTACACTAATAAGAAGTATTTGTGCACAATTTTAAGCGGTTGGCTTTACGCCTTCGAAAGTTAGCGTGCTTTCGACAGACAGACGGACGGACATGGCCAGATCGACTTAAGATGCCATGACGATCAAGAATATATATAGTTTATAGGCTCTTAGACGAATATTTCGAGGAGTTACAAACGGTGTGACGAAATTAGTATATCCCTATCCCTTGGTGGAGGGTATAAAAAGAAATACACAACAAGTAAAAACGTGCAATGTTCGGCCGGGGCGAATCCTATATAGCCTCCACCGTGGATCGCATTAGTCCAATTGTTTGGACGGGTCCTCTGTATAGGTAGAAATTAAAAAGGGATAATGGCCTTCAGAAGTATATTCGGGAGATCGGTTTATATGGGCGCTATATCTGGTTTTGAACCTATTGAAACTATACTTAATGCATCGGTTGGTCATAGAAAAAGTCATCGTGCAAATTTTCAGCCAAATCGGATGAGAATTGCGCCCTCTAGAGGCTCAAGACGTATATTAGTGATATCGGCTTTTATGGGAGATATAATTAAACGTGAACCTATTTGGCCTATTTACAATCCCAACTGACGTACACTAATAAAAAGTACTTATGCAAAATTTCAAGCGCTTAGCTTTACTCCTTCGAAAGTCAGCGCGCGGACAGAGATGGTTAGATCGACTTAAAATGTCACGACGATCAGGAATATATATACTTTGTAGGGACTTAAACGAATTTTTCGAGGTGTTACGAACGGAATGAGGAAATAAGAATACCCCCATCTTATTGTGGGGGGTATAAAAATGGAAAAAGAGAACGCGTTTTATTTAGCGAACTGCATATTAGATGCATTGCTAGAAAGTTCTTCATTCGAAGACGAGGATGTGATATTTACCGTATTATTTGGTCGAAATGACAGTATATTGATATATAATCATGTTCTATTGAAAATGTAAACTTTGTAACTTTATGAGAGGGTTGGGCTACAATTTCAAAATGTTGTCCCGTATAAGTGTAATATTAGTCATTTTTTTCGGGACTACATTAAAGATTAGATATCTTTATTTGTTTTGTCCAAAACATTTTTCAATTTGAATGAATCTCAGAGGTATGAGTGTATAAAATAAAATGAATGATGTGTTAAAACAAAAAACATGTAAAATCGTGCTAAGTTCGGCCGGGCCGAATCTTATGTACCCTCCAACATGGATCGCATTTGTCAAGTTATTTGAATGACTTCTTCAATACATATATGAGCTACATCAAGTTTTTGACCATGGACACTACTTTTCATGGCTGTTAGAAGTCATATAAAAAAATATCACCTCCAAAAATCCAGGCAAATCTAGTAAAAATTGCGGCCTCCACTGGCTTTGAGTGTCAAATTGAAAGATCGGTTTATATGGCAGCTATATTAGGTCAACTGATTTAGACCAAACTTGGCACAGTTGTTGGAAGCAGTGTTGCCGTTTTTGGTAGGTTCTTAACAAAATTGGTAGGTTATTATGGTCTTGGTAGGCAGACCTCAATTTCTTGTAGGTTTTTCCAACATACATATAAATCCCAAGTGAATTGCCAAAAAAATCACTCCTTGTCGTTGGCTCGCAGGACATTTGGTAGGTTTTGGTCGGGTTTGGTAGAATTTTTCTTAAATTTTGATAGGAAAAATTTTTCTTGAGTGGCAACACTGATTGGAAGTAGTATTGTGCCTCTAGAGGATCAAGAAGTTAATTCTATGGTGGAGGACATAAAACACATAAGCCCAAATGGGGGACTAAGCTATTCGTTTAGAGAACACTGAACAATTTTCCAATTTTTATATCCACCAACATAGGATAAGGGTATACTAACCTAGTCATTCTGTATGTAACACCTCGAAATATTGATCTGCGACCCCATAATGTATATATATTCAGGATCGTCTGGACATTCTGATTCGATTTAGCCTTGTCCGTCCGTCTGTCGAAATCACGATAGCGGTCGAAATCACGATAGCGGCGTAAAGCTATCCGCTTAAAATTTTGCACAGATACTTAGAATTGTTGTAGGTCATTGCAAATAAGCCATATCGGTTCAGATTTGGATATAGCTGCCATACAAACCGATCTCGCGATTAGACTTCTTGAGCCCTGGATGCCGCAATTTTCATCCGATTTCGCAGAAATTTTGTATTGGGTGTTCCATTATGATTTTCAACAACCAGTTACGGTCCAAATCGGTCTTTTTCCTGATATAGCTCCCATATTAACCGATCTCCCGATTTGACTTCTTGAGCCCCCGGAAGCCGAAATTTTTGTCTGATTTGGTTGAATTTTGCACATAGTGTTCTGTTATGACTTCCAAAATTAGTGTTAAGTACGGTCCAAATCGGTCTATAAGCTGATAAAGTTCCCATATAAACCGATTTGACTTCTTGAGCCCTTACAACTCTAAAGTTTTGTCCAACATAGCTCCAATTTTGCACATTCTGTTTTGTCATGACTTCCAATAACTGTGCCAAGTACGGTGCAAATCAGTCTATAACCTGTTGTAGCTCCAGCGAGAACCGATCTCCCGATTTGACTTTTTGGGCCTATTTTTTTGCACATAGTGTTTTGCTTACCCTGTTCGGTTTCTGGAAGCTTTTTGCTAGTATGACAGTGTGTGTATAAATTTTTAGACGAATCCAAGTGGTGGGTTCAAAAAACTTAGCACGCTTTTAATTGTTTTAATTGGCATATGATGTTCAAATACTTCATACGCATCTTCAACATGGCCTATTTACGAAACAAAAAGTAAAGGTTATTGTATTTAAGCAACTTTTTCAATAGAGACTAAGCATTGAAAATATCTTTTTATACACTACATCACTACTGTGGTACAGGGTTTTATCACTTAGTGCATTTGTTTGTATCCGCTGTTTTTATCCGATCGTCTTCAAATTTGGTACAGGCATGTTTTTCGGCCTAGAGACGAAGCCCATAAAAATTGGAAAAAACGGTTCAGATTTGCACGGTTCCGATTTTCGCTCCTAGAGCCACTGCAAGCGCATTTATTGACCAATCTTCCCAAATCTTAGTACAACGCTTTCCTCGACGACTGTCACAGTATCTGAGAAGTTTGCTCAAAATCGGTTCAGATTTAGACATAGCTTCCATATATATGTTCGTCCGATTTTTGAGAAATATTGCAAGAAAGTGCTCATTTTTTAATGGATTCTCTTGAAATTTTGTCGGAAGGATTTTCTTATGACTCTCGATATTACTGGTGAATTTTATAGAAATCGGCCCAGATTTAGATATAGCTGTCATATATGTATATCGCCCGATTTTCACTCCAAGACCCACAGCAAGCGCACTGTTTGGCCAATCTTGCCAAAATTTTGCACAACGCTTTTTTCGACGACTACCACAATATCTGATAAGTTTGATCGAAATCGGTTCAGAATTAGATTTAACTCCCATATTGGTCAAAATTGGTTCAGAAGTGGATATAGCTTCCACATTGTACTTATAGGGTAGGTCAAGGGTATTACAGCTATATAGGGTAGGTGTAGGTATTACACCGTCAGCACCACCCGGCCTTCCTTACTGGTTTAACCAAAAAATTACAAATTCACTTTTTAAATTTTTTGGTTTACTAACTGTATAACTTTTAAATGGATTGTCGGATTTGGACACCCTTTGCTACAAAGTCGTTGTAAAATTTATCACCAATCCAAATCAAGAAAAGTGAAAATCATAAAAGAAACTATCTCGACCAAAATTACAAAACAAAACTAAGAATCCAAAATTCCCGTGACCAGAAAGGAGAACAGACCTTTTTGTATAGATTTTTTGGGTATGAAGGAAGATGCCTTCTAG
Source organism: Stomoxys calcitrans (assembly GCF_963082655.1). Taxonomy (NCBI): domain Eukaryota; kingdom Metazoa; phylum Arthropoda; class Insecta; order Diptera; family Muscidae; genus Stomoxys; species Stomoxys calcitrans. Next base: position 133,489,620 of record NC_081554.1, on the reverse strand, counting down.
TTCCTACTTTAAAAAGCCCAACAACTTGCGAATGCTCGCATCTACTAAATCAGACAGATTCTCAAAGAAATGAGAACCTAAAGTGCAACTCTTTCTGACTGCTAGTGCGAGACAAAGACACAGGTGGTGTTCTATAGTCTCTTCTTCTTCAGTGTCCTCACAGCTTCGGAAAAAGTCGTTGCAGACAACCATCAGTCTTTCAGCACGTTTTCCGAATAGAAAGTGACTTGTCAGATCCTTCGGGCCTGGTCCTGAAAACTTACTTAGCTTACATGTCGCTAGAGGCATACCCACAGACTCCAGTGTCCCTGGAATGTGTAAGGTAGTTCCTATTCTTGCAAGCTCGTCCGCTTTACAATTCCCTCGGATATCTCTATGGCTCGGCACCCCCAACAGGTGAATTTTGAACTATTCAGCCATATCGATGAGAGATCTGCAACAGTCGAGATCGATTTTTGTGTTCAGAAATACGTTTTCCAGGGATTTAATGGAAGTATAAGAAGATATTAATGGCAATCGTTGTTATGAGATTATATCTTAGCCATTCCACCACTCCCTTAATTGCAAGGATCTCCGATTGAGGACAGTGGTTGCGTAACCTTTTCGATATGACCAGTGCTAGATCTTTAGAGTACACCACAAAGTCCACCTGGAACCACCAACCATTTGGAGCATTCCGTATAGAAGTCAGGTAGGGTGTAATCCACACTGCCTGGAACATCGGATATTGTATCAAGGGTAACACAGTGTCCGTAGTCACCACATGACCAAAGAGGAAGCTCCCTTAGCCCCACGGCAGTGGTCGCAGCAATTTCTCTAGCCACAATATCCAGAGGCATAAGATGTAGCGTTAAATTCAGTGCATGAAATGGTGTCGTCCTCAGTGCGACTGTGATGCACAAACAAGCCATCCTTTGGATCCGGTTGAGTATTGAACAGTAGGTGGACTTTTAAAGCCATAAGACACCATAAAGCGTAACAGGTCTGACAACTACAGTGTAAATGCAGTGCATGACGAGCGGTCTAAACTTCCAATTTTTGTCTATGGTCTTTGAAGTTCAATTTCCTGTCCAGCAAAACACCCAGGCATTTTGCGCGTTCTGTAAATGGAACATTCTCTCTCAAGAAGACAGGTGCCACTGTACGTTACTTGTATCTCCTGCAGAAAGAACTACTTTTGTATGTGTCAAACATGGTCTGAATCGGTCTTTAGCCTAATACAGCTCCCACATAAACCGATCTCCCTATTTTACTTATTGAGCCCCTAAAAAGCCCAATTCTTGTTCGATTTGGTTGAAATTTTACACATATACTTCTAATGTGGTCTCCAACATTCAATTCAATTAGCAAAGCAATTATTTTCTTTTATCCTTTGTTTATCTAAAAAGAGATACCGAGAAAGAACTCGACAAATGCGATCCATGGTGGAGGGTATATAAGATTCGGCCCGGTCTAACTTAGCGCGTTTTACCTGTTAAACGTCCTTTTGTTTTATAGCTTAGCTTACAAAAAAAGTTATGTTTTGTTTAGTTAACAAAATGTTTTTTATTAAAATGCCCTGAAATAACCTTCGCAAAAATCAGCAAACTAGTCCGTTGCACTTTTCTTAATGTTTTAATATTTCGCTAACAAATAGGCCAATATGCAAACAATACATCATTCCGACCACCCAAGTGAACGTAGAGGCATGTGCTACTATGATTAAACATAAACACTCACTGACAAGGCAAAGAAAAGCACCACACATTTTGCAATTTTCACTGAAAGCTTTTTACTGGCGCAGCAAAGCATATTCAGCTATTTAAAGTCTCCACAAATAAAATTGTAGACACTCTCTTTCTGTTCTTTTTCTGTGCTTCCCTCTCTGCTATTTTCGCTTTAACACACACGCAAATGAGAAACCTCGAAAGCTCAGCTAAGGAACCCAAAGCGAATTGTTAGTCAACGCGATGGATTTGCAACGACAAAACATCTACACACAATCACAACCAAATTCCTGTTGGGGAAAGCGTCGGATGGTGGTTCGCTTGTTCGGGCTTATTTCCATTCACCTACAGAATTTTCACACGATATGTCAATCGTTTTGTATCAGAGTATGTGAGTGTTTGCGTGTGTAAGAAGTTTCTTGTGCCTTGTGTCCTACTATTTCCAAATATTCTGTCGAGGCTTATGTGAATATATATGTGTGTGGAGGATATAGCTTTTGTGCATGTGCGTTTGCTTGTATGAATATTTAATAATCATACTCCCGTCATTGTTGTTGGTCGTGGGACTGTTTATTAAAGCTATGGTTGAAGCAGTAGTTGCCGTTGTTTTATTGACTACAGATTTTTGAGTGTCGTAGGTCAGTTTGCCTGAGCGGTAGGGTATATTTCAGGATGGATATTCGATTTTTAAATCGAAGGACTTTTCTTTTGTCTTTCATTAGCTTATTGTTCTTACATTGATTACACCTAAACACTCTTCTGCCATTAGATGAGTCAAAATAAGACAATTAATTTCAATTTATTGAAGATTAGTTGCCACACAGTCGAATGAAGAAAGTACCATGGAATTGAAGGTTTACACAGTATGTACTGTTAATTATTAATACAATAGATAAATCGGTTATTCCAAACCTTTCAAATATTCAGGCAATTGAAAATAGTTCATCTTATATACAACAAGTAAAAGCGTTCTAAGTTCGGCCGGGCCGAATCTTATATACCCTCCACCATGGATCGCATTTGTCGAGTTCTTTTCCCGGGATCTCTTCTTAGGCAAAAAAGGATATAAGAAAAGAGTTGCTTTGCTATTAAAACGATATCAAGATATGGTCCGGTTCGGACCACAATTAAATTATATGTTGGAGACCTGTGTAAAATTTCAGCCAATTCGTATAAGAATTGCGCCCATTGGGGCTCACAAAGTAAAATAGAGAGAACGATTTATATGGGATCTGTATCGGGCTATAGACCGATTCAGACCATAATAAACACGTTTGTTGATGGTCATGAGAGGATCCGTCGTACAATTTCGTAATTTCAGGCATATCGGATAATAATTGCGACCTCTAGGGGTCAAGAAGTCAAGATCCCAGATCGGTTTATATGGCAGCTATATCAGGTTATGAACCGATTTGAACCTTATTTGACACAGTTGTTGAAAGTAAAAATAAAATACCTCATGCAAAATTTCAGCCAAATCGGATAGGAATTGCGCCCTCTAGAAGCTCAAGAAGTCAAATCCCCAGATCTGTTTATATGACAGCTATATCAGGTTATGGGCCGATTTCAACCATACTAGGCACAGTTGTTGGATATCATAACGAAATACTTGGTGCAAAAATTCATTCCAATCGGATAAGAATTGCGCCCTCTAGAGGCTCAAGAAGTTAAGACCCAAAATCGGTTTATATGGCAGCTATATCAGGTTATGGACCGATTTGAACCATACTTGGCACAGTTGTTGGGTATCATAACAAAACACGTCGTGCGAAATTTCATTCCATTCGGATAAGAATTGCGCACTCTAGAGGCTCAAGAAGTCAAGACCCAAGATTGGTTTATATGGCAGCTATATCAGGTTATGGACCGATTTGAACCATACTTGTCACAGTTGTTGGATATCATAACAAAACACGTCGTGCAAAATTTCATTCTGATCGGATAAGAATTGCGCACGCTAGAGGCTCAAGAAGTCAAGACCCAAGATCGGTTTATATGGCAGCTATATCAGGTTATGGACCGATTTGAACTGTACTTGGCACAGTTGTTGGATATCATAGCAAAACACGTCGTGCAATATTTCAATTCAATCGGATAAGAATTGCGCACTCTAGAGGCTCAAGAAGTCAAGACTCAAGATCGGTTTATATGGCAGCTATATCAAAACATGGACCGATATGGCCCATTTACAATACCAACCGACCTACACTAATAAGAAGTATTTGTGCAAAATTTCAAGCGGCTAGCTTTACTCCTTCGGAAGTTAGCGTGCTTTCGACAGAGAGACGGACGGACGGACGGACATGGCTAGATCGACATAAAATGTCACGACGATCAAGAGGATATATACTTTATGGGATCTCAGACGAATATTTCGAGTAGTTACAAACAGAATGACGAAATTAGTATACCCCCCATCTTATGGTGGAGGGTATACAAATCAATTTGTGTTTGTTTGTAGATTTGTTTGTTTGTTTGTATGTTTGTGTGTTCCTTATAGACTCAGAAACGGCTGAACCGATTTTCTTGAAATTTTCACAGATGGTGCATAATGATCCCGTGGTGAAAATAGGGTACAACATTTTTGATATCTGAAGGGGGGGGGACCCTCCCCCTTACCCTAATTTTCAGAAACGCCAGATCTCGGAGATGTGAGATGCGATTAAAGTGGCATTTTGTTTGTTCTCATATAGTACCCTAAAAATAAAATTTTGGTATCCAAATTTCGGATGGGGTACCTAGGGGGGCCGCCCCAACCTAAAACCTACCACACATATATTTAGACCAATCACCACAATATGGGACTCAATTGAAAGGTATTTAGGGTAAGAAAACGTATCTGATACCCAATTGTCGAACCAAGTGCTAGGGGGACCACCCCAAGCCCCAAAACACCCCCAAATCGGACATATATACCGATCATGGCAATATGCGACTCAAATGAAAGGTATTTGCAAGTAGAATACGAATCTGATATCCAAATGTGGGACCACGTTTCTGGGGGTCCACTCCTTCCCCAAAACACCCCCCAAACAGGACTTATTTACTGACCATGGGAATATGGGGCTTAAATAAAAGGTATTTGAATGCAGAATAAGAATCTGATATCCAAATATGGGACAAATTTACGACCATTGCCAAATGGGGCTCAAATGAAAGGTCTTTGGGAGTAAAGCACGAATATGATATCAATATTTGGGAAAAGTGTCTATGGGGCCACCCCACTCCCACAACACCACCCAAATAAATTGTATTTGCTGACTTTTGCAACATGAGGCTCAAATAAAAGGGTTTTTAGAGTGAAACACGAATCCGATATATATTTTCAAGCCCAACTTACTGAGTAGCCGCCCATCTCCCAAAACACCCCCCAAGCCGGTCATGTTTGCTGACTATGGAAATATGGGGGGGGGCTCAAATTAGCGGTATTTGGGAGTAGACCACGTATCTGATATCAACATGGGGGACCAACTGTCTAGGGGACGTCCCACCACCATAACAACCACCGTATTTGCTCACCAAGACAATTTGGGTCGTAAAGAGAGTGGAACTAAATATTTGTAGTTTTTAGGGCCAATACCCTAAACAGGACATATTTGCTGACTTTTGCAATAAAGAGTTTGAATAACATTTGAAAACGAATTTGATATCCAATTTCGAGGCCAATGGCAATATGTGGTTCAAATAAATGATATATAGATATATAAGAATAGAGCACGTTGGTGATATATTTTCCGGGCTTAGTGTTTGGGCGACCACTCCAATCCCCAAAACACCTCTAAATCGGCCATATTTACCGACCATGTCCTTGTGGAGCTTAAATGAAAGGAATTGGGGGGGTAGAGCAAGAATTGATACCAACTTTCGGGACCAATTTTCTGGGGGTCAACCCCTTTCCCAAAATATGAGGTTCAAATAAATGACATATAGATATATAAGAATAGAGCAGGTTGCTGATATATTTTCCGGGCTTAGTGTTTGGGGAACCACCCCAATCCCCAAAATACCCCTAAATCGGGCATATTTACCGACCATGTCAATGTGGAGCTTAAATGGATGGTAATAAGGAGGCAGAGCAAGTATTGATACCCACTTTCGGGACCAATTTTCTGGGGGTCAACCTTCTTCCCAAAATACCCAAGCAGCAATTTTTAGTGACCATGGCAAAATGGGGCTCAAATAAAGGTATTTGGTAGTAGAATACGAATTTGATATCCAAATTTAGGGCATCACCCCTTCCCCAAAACACCACGCAAAGGTTTAAAATTTTTCGACCATGCTAATATGTGGTATTGATAACCTATTTTGGGCCATGTGTTTGGAGGACGCCTCATCGTGTAAACTTCCCTAAACCAATGTCAATATGGGGTTTAATTAAATGGTTTTTGAAAGAAAAGCATGATGCTGATATTTTTTTCAAGGCCAAGTGCCTGGGGGACCATCTCACAGTAGTACTGCAATTTCAAAGTAGCAGGCTTACTGCTGAAAAGTCTGTTGCTTACTGAAAATGACTGCTGCTTAATTATGAAAGGGATATTGGAAGAAAAAATAGAACACATATGTAAATGTGTGTCTCAGTGGATGTTTATAAACACCACTGAATGTATACTTTCCATAACCTTATTTTTTTTAATTTAGATACAAAAGGTCATGCCAGTCATATGCACATTAGTAGAGCAATAAAAAAATGCGAGCTAGCTCTGACACATGTATACCAACGGATGAATCAGGTAGCTTCTTTACAATAATATTCCACAAATGTAAACCATCTCCTCTAACAAAATTTCTAAAAAAATGCCTAAATTAATCAAAGCAAATAACAGGCAACCATAAAAGTAGCATAACATTTTTTTCAGCAGACTGGTGTATTCTAAACATCAGAATTTGTAATTTGAAGTAGCAGTAAGAAATGTTTGCTAATACAGCAGACCATTGTTTGCTGAAACAGTAATATCTACCATTTGCTGCTGTTTCAGCAAACATTTTTGCTGTTTTGAATAGCAAATTTGGTTGAGTGTGATTGTTTAATAATTATTTTTTGAAAAGTTCTTTTTTTAGACGTAGCCAATGTTCAGACCAAAGCTGCTTTGAGCAAACAACTCGTTTTTCCTTTATAATGCTCTGAAAAAGACTCGTTTTTCCAATACAATTTATAAGGGCAAAACGACTCGTTTACCATATAAACGAGTCACTTGAAGCATGTGAGCTCAAATAAATAAATAAATTGTGCTAAATGAACACAGCTCTGAATCTAAAACTCTAATTTTTTCCAAAAAAAAAAATTATAGAAACTTTACAGATAAAGCAACAAAAAACAAGTAAAAAGGCGTTAAGTTCGGCCGGACCGAACTTTGGATACCCACCACCTCGGGTATATATGTAAACTACCTTTCATCAAAATCCAGTGAAAACTATTGGGTTGCCCAAAAAGTAATTGACGATAATATAGTAGTAATATAGTCCGCGTTGACAAATTTTTTCAACGGCTTGTGACTCTGTAATTGCTTTCTTTCTTCTGTCAGTTATCAGCTGTTACTTTTAGCTTGCTTTAGAAATGAAGTGCGCGAAATTTTGATTACATTTGTTTGTTTGGCGTTAATTTTAATATGGGTACCACATGTATTGAAAGAAATTCATTTAACAAACCGAATCAACGCTTGTGATATGCACCTTAAACGCAATGAATTCGATCCGTTTTTAAAACGAATCATAACTGGAGATGAAAAATAGATTGTTTACAACAACGTTAGTAGAAAACGATCATGGTCCAAGCATGGTGAACCAGCTCAAACCACTTCAAAGGCTGATATCCACCAAAAGAAGGTTATGCTGTTTGTTTGGTGGGATTGGAAGGGTGTGGTATATTTTGAGCTGCTTCCAAGGAACCATACTATTAATTCGGATGTTTACTGTCAACAATTGGACAAATTGAATACAGCCATCAAGGAGAAGCGACCAGAATTGGTCAATCGTAAAGGTGTCATATTCCACCAGGACAACGCTAGACCGCACACATCTTTGGTCACTCGCCAAAAACTGAGTGAGCTTGGCTGGGAACTTTTGATGCATCCAGCATATAGCCCTGACCTTGCACAATCAGACTACCATTTATTTCGATCTTTGCAGAACTCCTTAAATGGTAAAACTTTCGGCAATGATGAGGCTATAAAATCGCACTTGGTTCAGTTTTTTGCAGATAAAGGCCAGAAGTTCTATGAGCGTGGAATACTAAATTTGCCAGGAAGATGGCAAAAGGTTATCGAACAAAATGGCAATTATATATTTGATTAAAGTTCATACTCAGTTTTATTAAAAATGCATTTACTTTCTTTTAAAAAATCCGCAATTACTTTTTAGGCAACCCAATACATACCTTATGTCCTATAGCAGTTACATCGAAATATGATCCTATTTGGACCAAATACTAATAAGTACAAGTCAATGTTCAATTATATATAACAAAATATTGGTCTTTTTAGTAGCTATATCTTAAAATAAACCGATCTGAACCATATACGGATGTCGAAAAGCCTAACATAAGTCAATTCGTCAAACCCAAAACCGAGAGATCGGTCTTTATGGCATCTATATCCAAATCTTCACCGATCTGTGCCATAATACAGAACTATGTCAAGGGGTTTAACATAACTCAATGTCCCAAATTTCGGCGACATCGGACAATAAATGCGCCTTTTATGGGCCTAAGACCCTAAATCGAAGGATCGGTCTATATGGCAGCTATATCCAAATCTGGACGGACCTGAGCCAAATTGGCGAAAGATTTTGAAGGGCCTAACACAACTCACTGTCCCAAATTTCAGCGAAATCTGATAATAAATGTGGCTTTTAAGGGCCTAAGACCCTAAATCGGCGGATCGGTATATATGGGGGCTATGTCAAGATATAGTCTGATATAGCCCATTGTCGAACTTAACCTGCTTATGGACAAAAAAAGAATCTGTGCAAAATTTCAGCTCAATGTCGCTATTTTTGAAGACCGAACCGTGATTTCAATAGACAGACGGAGAAACGGACAGACGGACGGACATGCTAGATCGTCTTAGATTTTTACGCTGATCAAGAATATATATACTTTCCAGGGTCGGAAATGGATATTTCGATGTGTTGCAAACGGAATGACAAAATGAATATACCCCTATCCTTCGTTGGTGGGTATAACAAATCTTAACCTTAAATCTTGTTTCATAATATTCTTGGAGTGTGCAAAAATGCAATGTAGGTAGACATAGCATTAGCATCTTAATCTTAAAACAAGTAAAAGCGTGCTAAGTTCGGCCAGGCCGATTCTAATATAACCATACCATGGATCGCAATTTTCAAGTTCTTTAAATAACTTTTTCAAATAAAAACCAGTAAGGAAGGGCAAAAGTCGGGCGGAGCCGACTGAATAATACCCTACACCTACCCTGTAAGTATAATGTGGGAGCTATATCCAATTCTGAACCAATTTTGATAGACCTTGGCGATCAAATATGGTCAACAATAATAACTACGGTTGACAAATGAAAACATTTTTCCAAATGACCCAAAATCTGACGAACATTTATACGGGAGCTATACCAAATTCTGAACCGATTTCAAGCAAACTTTTCAGATATTGTGGTAGTCGTCAAGGAAAGCGTTGTGCGTGGAGCGATATCAAGATATAGTCCGGTTTGAACCACAATTAAATTATATGTTGGAGACCTGTGTAAAACGTCAGCCAATTCGAATAAGAATTGCGCCCTTTGGGAGCTATATCGGGCTATAGACCGATTCAGACCATAAAAAACACGTATGTTGACAGTCTTGAGAGAATCCGTCGTACAAAATTTCATTCCAATCGGATAAGAATTGCGCACTCTAGTGGCTCAAGAAATCAAGATCGGTTTATATGGCAGATATATCAGTTTATGAACCGATTTGAACCATACTTGGCAAAGTTGTTGGATAATATAACAAAACTCGTCGCCCAAAATTTCATTCCAATCGGATAAGAATTGCGCACTCTAGAGGCTCAAGAAGTCAAGACCCAAGATCGGTTTATATGGCAGCTATATCAAAACATGGATCGATATGGCCCATTTACAATACCAACCGACCTACACTAATAAGAAGTATTTGTGCAAAATTTCAAAAAATGAAAGGTATTTGCGAGCAGAATACGAATCTGATATCCAAATGTGGGACCACGTTTCTGGTGGTCCACCCCTTCCCAAAAAAAAAACCCCCAAACAGGACTTATTTACTGACCATGGGAATATGGGACTTAAATAAAAGGTATTTGAGTGTAAAATTAGAATCTGATATCCTAATATGGGGCCCGTCTCTCCCCAAAAACATCCCCCAAAGGGGAAAAATTTACGACCATAGCCATATGGGGCTCAAATGAAAGGTTTTTGGGTGTAAAGCACGAATCTGATATCAATATTTGGGAAAAGTGCCTATGGGGCCACCCCACTCCCACAACACCACCCAAATAAATTGTATTTGCTGACTTTTGCAATATGAGGCTCAAATAAGAGGGTTTTTAAAGTGGAACACGAATCCGATATATATTTTCAAGGCCAACTCACTGAGTGGCCGCCCAACCCCCAAACCCCCCAAGCCGGTCATGTTTCCCGACTATGGAAATATGGGACTCAAATTAAAGGTATTTGGGAGTAGACCACGTATCTGATATCAACATTAGGGCCAAACTGTCTAGGGGACGTCCTACCACCATAACATCCACCGTATTTGCTCACCAAGACAATTTGGGTCGTAAAGAGAGTGGAACTAACTATTTATAGTTTTTAGGGCCTATACCCCAATCGGGACATATTTGCTGACTTTTGCAATAAGGAGTTTAAATGAGATTAGAAAACGAATTTGATACCAAATTTTGAGGGCAATGGCAATATGGGGTTCAAATAAATGATATATAGATATATGAGAATAGAGCACGTCGCTGATATATTTCCCAGTCTTAGTGTTTGGGCGACCACTCCAATCCCCAAAACACCCCTAAATCGGCCATATTTACCGACCATGTCAATGTGGAGATTAAATAAAAGGTTTTTTGGGAGCTAGATTTGATAACTACTTTTGGGACCAATTTTCTGGGGGTCAACAACTTTCCCAAAATATGGGGTTTAAATAAATGATATACAGGTATATGAGAATAGAGCACGTTGATGATATATTTTCCGCGCTTAGTGTTTGGGGGAACACCCCAATCGCCAAAACACCCCTAAATCGGGCATATTTACCGACCATGTCAATGGGGAGCACAAATGAAAGGTATTGCGGGGTAGAGCAAGAATAGATACCCACTTTCGGGACCAATTTTCTGGGGGTCAACCCCTTTTCCAACACACCCCACAATCATCAATTTTTTAATGACCATCGCAAAATGGAGCTCAAATAAAGGTATTTGGGAATTTGATATCCAAATTTAGGATCATGTATTTAGGGCATCACCCCTTTCCCAAAACACCCCCCAAAGGTTACAAATTTTTCGTCCATGCCAATATGTGGTACTTAAGATTAGAAAACGAATTTGATAACCTATTTTGGACCATGTATTTGGGGGACGCCTCAAGGGAGTGTAAACTCCCTTAATCCAATGGCAATATGGGGTTTAAATAAATGGTGTTTGAAAGAAGAGCACGATGCTGATATTTTTTCAGGGCCAAGTGTCTGGGGGACCACGTCACCCTCGAAAACACATCAAAATCAGATATCATGAGAGCATCGGGCTGAAATAAAGTATTTTAAGAATGGAGTACACTTTATATCCAAACTAAAATTCGTATACCAATAAAGATCATATGGGGTTCGGACAAAGGCACTTATATTGTTAAAGAATTAGTCAAGCGATATACTATATTCGTACCATGGTATATCACTAAAAGTTCTTTTATTGTTGAAAATAAATATTCCAAGGAAACTTTTATTCCATATAAATAAAAGAAGTCGCAGCGGAGCGGGCCCGGGTCAGCTAGTATCTTATAAAGGGTGATTTTTTTGAGGTTAGGATTTTCATGCATTAGTATTTGTCAGATCACGTGGGATTTCAGACATGGTGTCAAAGAGAAAGATGCTCAGTATGCTTTGACATTTCATCATGAATAGACATACTAACGAGCAACGCTTGTAAATCATTGAATTTTATTACCAAAATCAGTGTTCGGTTCGAAATGTGTTCATTCACCGTAACGTTGCGTCCAACAGCATCTTTGAAAAAATACGGTCCAATGATTCCACCAGCGTACAAACCACACCAAACAGTGCATTTTTCGGGATGCATGGGCAGTTCTTGAACGGCTTCTGGTTGCTCTTCACTCCAAATGCGGCAATTTTGCTTATTTACGTAGCCATTCAACCAGAAATGAGCCTCATCGCTGAACAAAATTTGTCAAAATTTTAACACATTTCGAACCGAACACTGATTTTGGTAATAAAATTCAATGATTTGCAAGCGTTGCTCGTTAGTAAGTCTATTCATGATGAAATGTCAAAGCATACTGAGCATCTTTCTCTTTGACACCATGTCTGAAATCCCACGTGATCTGTCAAATACTAATGCATGAAAATCCTAACCTCAAAAAAATCACCCTTTATATATGAAAATCAATTAGTGTTTGTAGGTTTGTTTGTTTGTATGTTTGTGTGTTCCTTATAGAGTCAGAAACGGATGAACAAATTTTCTTGAAATTTTCACAGATGGTGCATAATGACCCCGTGGTGAAAATAGGGTACTACAGTTTTTGATATCTGAAGGGTAGGCGGACCCTCCCCCTTACCCTAATTTTCTGACACGCCAGATCTTGGAGATCGGTGGTGCGATTTAAGCGAAATTTTGTGTGCTCTCATATAGGACCCTAAAAATAACAAGTTAAAACGTGCTAAGTTCGGCCGGGCCGAATCTTATATACCCTCCACCATGGGTCGAAATTGTCGAATTTTTTTCCGGCATTTCTTCTAAGGCAAAAAAGGATATAAGAAAAGATTTGCTCTGCTATTAGAGCGATATCAAGATATGGTCTGGTTTGGACCACAATTAAATTATATGTGTAAAATGTCAGCAAATTTGAATAAGAATTGAGCCCTTTGGGGCTCAAGAAATCAAGATTCCAGATCGTTTATATGGCAGCTATATCAGGTTATGGACCGATTTGAACCATACTTGGTACAGTTGTTGGAAGTAAGAATAAAGTATGTCATGCAAAATTTCAGCAATATCGGATAGGAACTGCCCCCTTTAGAAGCTCAATAAATCAAGACCCAAGATCGGTTTATAAGACAGCTATATCAGGTTATGGACCGATTTAAACCATACTTGGCACAGTTGTTGGATATCATAACAAATCACGTCGTGCAAAATTTCATTCCAATTGGATAAGAATTGCGCACTCTAGAGGCTCAAGAAGTCAAGACCCAAGATCGGTTTATATGACAGCTATATCAGGTTACGGACCGATTTGAACCATACTTGGCACAGTTGTTGGTTATCATTACAAAATACTTCGTGCAAAAAGTCAAGACCCAAGATCGGTTTATATGGCAGCTATATCAAAATATGGACCGATTTGGCCCATTTACAACACCAACCGACCTACACTAATAAGAAGTATTTGTGCAAAATTTCAAGAGGCTAGCTTTACTCCTTCGGAAGTTAGCGTGCTTTCGACAGACAGACGGACGGACGGACGGACGCACGGACAGACTGACGGACATGGCTAGATCGACATAAAATTTCGCGACCATTAAGAATATATATACTTTATGGGGTCTCAGGCGAATATTTCGAGTAGTTACAAACAGAATGACGAAATTAGTATAACCCCCATCCTAGGTATAGGAGGGTATAAAATTTTGGTATCCAAATTTCGAATGGGGCATCTAGGGGGGCTGCCCCACCCTAAAACCTATCAAACATATATTTAGACCAATCACGACAATATGGGACTCAAGAGAAGGGTGTTTAAAATAATAAAACGTATCTGATATCCAATTGTCGGACCAAGTGCTAGGGGGACCACCCCAAGCCCCAAAACACCCCTAAATCGGAAGGGCTAAATAGTACCAAGAACAACAATACATCGGAAAAATCATTAAGTAGCCTAGTCTTATCCCAATCCCAATTTTGAACACTTAAGCTCAACACATTCGTAAAGAAAATACCATTTTTTATGTTTTAGTGCCTAAATGTACAATTATAAAAAAATCTTTTGGTCGCTTAAAATGTGTAATCAAGGTGTAGCTGTACCACAATTGAGAGCTTAAGATTACTCTGAAAAGAAAGTACCATTTTATATGTTTAAGTACCTAATTGTATGATCTTAAAAAAATCTTCTAGTCGCCCAATACATACTTTAGAGCTTTAGGTCACTCCGCTAAGAAAGTACCATTTCATACGTTTGATTACCTAAATATACGAAAAAAAATATCTTCTAATTGCCCTGTATATTCTATCAAGGTACCAATTACACCACATTGGTACGTTTGCTTCCACCTGTCGTATTTTTGTCAGGACTGCTACAATGTTTGTCAAATTTCATAATTAAAGCAGTCCTAGTTCAACGTAGGCTAAGATAAACTATTTCGAACTATTTTGAACTTTTTGGTACCAAAATGAACGAATTTTGAATACACCATTTAGTCACCCCCTTTATTTTTATACCCTCCAACATAGGATGGGGGTATACTAATTTCGTCAATTTGTTTGTAACTACTCGAAATATAATGATATCTAACAACTGTGCCAAGTATGGTTCAAATCGGTCCATAACCTGATAAAGCTGTCATATAAACCGAGCTTGGGTCTTGACTTCTTGAGCCTCTAGAGGGCGCAATTCTTATCCGATTTGAATGAATTTTTGCACGAAGCATTTTGTTATGATATCCAACAACTGTGCCGAGTATAGTTCATAACCTGATATAACTGCCATATTGCCTGAAATTTTGTACGAAGGATCCTCTCATGACCATCAACATATGTATTTTTTATGGTCTGAATCGGTCTATAGCCCGATACAGCTCCCATATGAATCGATCTCTCTATTTTACTTCTTGAGCCCCCAAAGGACGCAATTCTTATTCGAGTTGGCTGACATTTTACACAGGTCTCCAACATATAATTTAACTAGCCGGGCCCGCTCTGCTGCGCCTTCTTTTACTTTATATGGAACAAAAGTATCCTTGGAATATTTATTTTCGACTATTAAAGATTTTTTAGTGAACTACTATGCTACGAAAATAGTATATCGCTTGACTTACAGTTTAACAATATAAGTGCCTTTATCTGAATCCCATATGATCTTTATTGGTCTACGAATATAAGTTTGGATATAAGGTGTACTCCCAGATACTTGGCCCTGAAAAAAATATTAGCATCGTGCTCTTCTCTCAAATACCATTTATTTAAACCCCATATTGCCATTGGCTTAAGAGGAGTTTACAGGATGAGGCATCCCCCAAACACATGGCCCCAAAATAGGTTATCATTTGGATATCAAATTCGTATTCTATTCCCAAATACCTTTATTTGAGCCAAATATTGCGATGGTCACTAAAAAATTGCTATGTGTGGTGTATTTTGGGAAAGGGGTAGACCCCCAGAAAATTGGTTCCGAAAATGGGTATCAATTCTTACTCTACCCCCCAATACTTTTCATTTAGACCCACATTGTCATGGTCGGTAAATATGCCCGATTTAGGGGTGTTTTGAGGATTGGGGTGGTCGCCCAAACACTAAGCCCGAAAAAAAAATATCTCATATATCCATATATCATTTATTTGAACCCCATATTTCCATTGCCCTCAAAATTGGATATCCAATTCGTTTTCTAATCTCATTTAAACTCCTTATTGCAAAAGTTAGCAAATATGTCCGGTTAGGGGTATTGGCCCTAAAAACTATAAATATTTAGTTCCACTTTAAAAACCCTCTTATTTGAGCCTCATATTGCGAAAGTCAGCAAATACTTCCTATTTGGGTGATGTTGTGGGGGTGGTGTGGCCCCATAGACACTTTTCCCAAATATTGATATCAGATTCGTGCTTTACTCCCAAAGACCTTTCATTTGAGCCCCATATTGCTATGGTCGTAAATTTGTCCCCTTTGGGGCATGTTTTTGGGGAGAGGCGGCCCACCAGCACTTGGTCCCATATTTGGATATCAGATTCGTATTCTGCATTCAAATACCTTTTATTTAAGCCCCTTATTCCCATGGTCAGTAAATAAGTCCTGTTTGGGAGGTGTTTTGGGGAAGGGTGGACCCCCAGAAACGAGGTCCCACATTTGTATATCAGATTCGTATTCTACTCGCAAATATTTACCTTTCACTTGAGTCCCATATTGCCATGATCGGTAAATATGTCCGATTTAGGGGTGTTTTAGGGGTTAGGTGGTGTTGTGGGGGTGGGGTGGCCCCATAGACACTTTTCCGGAATATTGATATCAGATTTGTGCTTTACTCCCAAAGACCTTTCATTTGAGCCCCATGTGGCTATGGCCCCATAGGTACTTTTCCCGAATATTGATATCAGATTTGTGCTTTACTCCCAAATACCTTTCATTTGAGCCCCATATGGATATGTTCGTAAATTTATCCCCTTTGGGGAATGTTTTTGGGGAGAGGCGGCCCCCAAACACTTGGTCTCATATTTGGATAACAGATTCCAATTCAGCACTCAAATACCTTTTATTTAAATCCCATATTTCAATGGTCAGTAAATAAGTCCTGTTTGGGGGGTGTTTTAGGGAAAGGGTGGACCCCCAGAAACGTGGACCCACATTTGGAAATCAGATTCGTATTCTACTCGCAAATACCTTTCATTTGAGTCCCATATTACCATGGTCGGTAAATATGTCCGATTTAGGGGTGTTTTGGGGCTTGGGGTGTTCCCCTTGCACATAGTTCGACAAATGGATATCAGATACGTTTTCTTATCCTAAATACCTTTTATTTGAGTCCCATATTGCCGTGATTGGTGTAAATATATGTTTGGTAGGTTTTAGGGTGGGGCAGCCCCCCTAAGTACCCCATCCGAACTTTGGACACCAAATTTTTATTTCTGAAAATTAGGGTAAGGTGGAGGGTTCGTCCCCCTTCAGATATCAAAAAATGTAGTACCCTATTTTTACCTCGGGGTCATTATGCACCATCTGTGAAAATTTCAAGAAAATCGGTTCAGCCGTTTCTGAGTCTATAAGGAACACACAAAGGAACACTCATAGGAGAGCAAATCTTTTCTTATATCCGTTTATGCCTTAGAAGAGATCCCTGGAAAAGAACTCGACAAATGCGATCCATGGTGGAGGGTATGTAAGATTCGGCCCGGCCGAACTTAGCACGCTTTTACTTGCTATACCCTCCACCATAAGATGGGGGGTATACTAATTTCGTCATTCTGTTTGTAACTACTCGAAATATTCGTCTGAGACCCCATAAAGTATATATATTCTTGATCGTCGTGAAATTTTATGTCGATCTAGCCATGTCCGTCCGTCTGTCCGTCCGTCCGTCCGTCCGTCTGTCTGTCGAAAGCACGCTAACTTTCGAAGGAGTAAAGCTAGCCGCTTGAAATTTTGCACAAATACTTCTTATTAGTGTAGGTCGGTTGGTATTGTAAATGGGCCATATCGGTCCATGTTTTGATATAGCTGCCATATAAACCGATCTTGGGTCTTGACTTCTTGAGCCTCTAGCGTGCGCAATTCTTATCCGATTGGAATGAAATTTTGCATAACGTATTTTGCTATGATATCCAACAACTATGCTAAGTATGGGTCAAATCGGTCCATAACCTGATATAGCTGCCATATAAACCGATCTTGGGTCTTGACTTCTTGAGCCTCTAGCGTGCGCAATTCTTATCCGATTGGGATGAAATTTTGCACGAAGTGTTTTGTTATGATATTCAACAACAGTGCCAAGTATGGTTCAAATCGGTTTATAACCTGAAATAGCTACCATATAAACCGATCTTGGGTCTTGACTTCTTGACCCTCTAGAGGGCGCAATTCTTATCTGATTGGAATGAAATTTCGCACGTCGTGTTTTGTTATGATACCCAACAACTGTGCCATGTATGGTTCAAATCGGTCCATAACCTGATATAGCTACCATATAAACCGATCTTGGGTCTTGACTTCTTGACCCTCTAGAGGGCACAATTCTTATCCGATTTGAATGAATTTTTGCACGAAGTATTTCGTTATGATATCCAACAACTGTGCCAAGTATGGTTCAAATCGGTTCATAACCTGATATAGCTGTCATATAAACAGATCTGGGGATTTGATTTCTTGAGCTTCTGGAGGGCGCAATTCCTATCCGATTTGGCTGAAATTATGCATGACGTATTTTATTTTTACTTTCAACAACTGTGTCAAATAAGGTTCAAATCGGTTCATAACCTGATATAGCTGCCATATAAACCGATCTGGGATCTTGACTTCTTGACCCCTAGAGGTCGCAATTATTATCCGATATGCCTGAAATTTTGTACGATGGATCCTCTCATGACCATCAACAAACGTGTTTATTATGGTCTGAATCGGTCTATAGCCCGATACAGATCCCATATAAATCGTTCTCTCTATTTTACTTCGTGAGTCCCAATGGGCGCAATTCTTATACGAATTGGCTGAAATTTTACACAGGTCTCCAACATATAATTTGATTGTGGTCCGAACCGGACCATATCTTGATATCGTTTTAATAGCAGAGCAACTCTTTTCTTATATCCTTTTTTGCCTAAGAAGAGATGCCGGAAAAGAACTCGACAAATGCGATCCATGGTGGAGGGTATATAAGATTCGGCCCGGCCGAACTTAGCACGCTTTTACTTGTTTTTTTTATACCCTCCACCATAAGATGGGGGGTATACTAATTTCGTCATTCTGTTTGTAACTACTCGAAATATTCCTCTGAGACCCCATAAAGTATATATATTCTTGATCGTCGTGACATTTTATGTCGTTCTAGCCATGTCCGTCCGTCTGTCCGTAAGTCCGTCTGTCCGTCCGTCTGTCTGTCGAAAGCACGCTAACTTCCGAAGGAGTAAAGCTAGCCGCTTGAAATTTTGCACAAATACCTCTTATTAGTGTAGGTCTGTTGGTATTGTAAATGGCCCATATCGGTCCATGTTTTGATATAGCTGCCATATAAACCGATCTTGGGTCTTGACTTCTTGAGCCTCTAGAGTGCGCAATTCTTATCCGATTGGCATGAAATTTTGCACGACGTGTTTTGTTATGATATCCAACAACTGTGCCAAATATGGTTTAAATCGGTCCATAACCTGATATAGCTGTCATATAAACCGATCTTGGGTCTTGACTTCTTGAGCCTCTAGAGTGCGCAATTCTTATCCGATTGGCATGAAATTTTGCTCGACGTGTTTTATTATAATATCCAATACCTGTGTTAAGTATGGTCCAAATCGCTACATAACCTGATATAGCTGCCATATAAACCGATCTTGGGTCTTGAATTCTTGAGCATCTAGAGTGCGCAATTCTTATCCGATTGGGATGAAATTTTGCACGACGTGTTTTGTTATGATATCCAAAAACTGTGCCAAGTATGGTTCAAATCGGTTTATAACCTGATTTAGCTGCCATATAAACCAATCTTGGGTCTTGACTTCTTGAGCCTCTAGAGTGCGCAATTCTTATCCGATTGGGATGAAATTTTGCACGACGTGTTTTGTTATGATATCCAATACCTGTGCCAAGTATGGTTTAAATCGCTCCATAACCTGATATAGCTGCCATATAAACCGATCTTGGGTCTTGACTTCTTGAGCCTCTAGAGCGCGCAATTCTTATCCGATTGCGATGAAATTTTTCACGACGAGTTTAGTTATGATATCCAACAACTGTGCCAAGTGTAGTTCAAATCGGTTCATAACCTGATATAGCTGACATATAAACCGATCTGGGATCTTGACTTCTTGAGCCTCTAGAGGTCGCAATTATTATCCGATTTGCTTGAAATTTTGTACTACGGATCCTCTCATGACCATCAACATACGTGTTTATTATCATCTGAATCGGTTTATAGCCCGATATAGCTCCCATATAAATCGATCTCTCTATTTTAGTTCTTGAGCCCCCAAAAGGGCGCAATTCTTATTCGAATTGGCTGACATTTCACACAGGACTCCAACATATAATTTCATTGTGGTGCTAACCGCACCATATCTTGATATCGCTCTAACAGCAGAGCAAACCATTTCTTATATCCTTTTTTGCCTAAGAAGAGATGCCGGGAAAAGAACTTGACAAATGCGATCCATGGTGGAGGGTATATAAGATTCGGCCCGCCCGAACTTAGCACGCTTTTACTTGTTTTATTTATTTTAGTACATTTTTACATTTAGGTACGAAAACGTACTAAATGGTACTTTCTTTACAGATTGAGTTTAAGCTCTCAAAATTGTGATGCAGTTCCAAGGAGTATATATATATATATATATATATATATATATATATATATATATATATATATATATATATATATATATATATATATATATATATATATATATATATATATATATATATATGTATGTATGTATATATATATATATATATATATATATATATATATATATATATATATATATATATATATATATATATATATTTATTTATATATATATATATATATATAGTTACTTAAACGTACAAAATGGTACCTTCTTTACAGATGGAGCTAGAGGTGTCAAAATTGGGATACAGTTACTTCTTTACAATTACTTTCATTACGGATTAAGATACAACTCTCATAAATTGATAAAGATACACATTCACAATATATATCGGGCGACTAGTAATTTTTTCGAAATCTGTATATTTAGCTACAAAATTGTATTTTCATTAAAGAATGATATATAGATATCATCCGATTTAGACCCAATGCTTATAAGTACGAGTCATTGTTCAGCCGAGAGATAGGTCTATATGGCAGCTATATCCAAATCTGGACCGATCTGAGCCAAATTGAAGACAAATATCGAAGGGCCCAACACAACTCATTGTCCCAAATTTCGGCGACATCGGACAATTAATGCGCATTTTATGGGCCCAAAACCTTAAATCGAGAGATCGGTCTATATGTCAGCTATATCCAAATCTGAACCGATCAGGGCCAAATAGAAAAAAGATGTCGAAGGGCCTAAGGCAACTCACTGTCCCAAATTTCAACAAAATCGGATAATAAATGTGGCTTTTATGGGCCTAAGACCATAAATCGGAGGATCGGTCTATATGGCAGCCAAATTTCAGCAAAATCGGATAAAAAATGTGGCTTTTATGGTCCTAAGACCCCCAATCGGAGGATCGGTCTATATGGCAGCTATATCCAAATTTGGACCGATCGGAGCCAAATTGACGAAGGATGTCGAAGGGCCCAACGCAACTCACTGTCCTAAATTTAAGCAAAATCGGATAATAAATGTGGCTTTTATGGGCCTAAGACCATAAATCGGAGGGTCGGTCTATATGGCAGCTATATCCAAATCTGGACCGATCTAGGCCAAATTGACGAAAAATGTTGAAGGGCCTAACACAACTCACTATGCCAAATATCATCAAAATCGGATAATAAATTTGGCTTTTATGGGCCTACGACCCTAAATCGGCGGATCGGTCTATATGGGGGCTATATCAAGATATAGTATGATATAGCTCATCTTCGAACTTAACCTGCTTATGGACAAAAAAATAATCTGTGCAAAATTTCAGCTCAATATCTCTATTTTCAAAAGACTGTAGCGTGATTTCAACAGACAGACGGACAGACTGACGGACATATCTAGATCGTCTTAGATTTTTACGCTGATCAAGAATATACATACTTTATAGGGTCGGAAATGGATATTTCGATGTGTTGCAAACGGAATGACAAAATGAATATACCACCATCCTTCGGTGGTGGGTATAAAAATGTAATGCAGTATATAGCAGGTGAACAGAAGATGTTTTGAAATTCGCAGATCTTGGAATTAAAACGCACAAAATACTACTTTCTTAACGGATTGAGATAGAGCTCTCAAACTTACTGCGATACAGTTTCTAACTACATAACTTTATTTTCCTAGAACATCCGTTATGGAACAGTCATACTTCTCTCTTATCAATGAGTACAATTCTTTTAATGTTTGAGCTCTATGATAAGGGCCTCCCTTTTTATGCCGAGTCTGAACGGCGTGCCTTAAGCGACACCACTAATGGAGAAGTTTTTAGACATGGCAGGATACCTTACAAATGTTGCCAGCATTAGTAAGGCGATAAACATCGCAAAAAATTTTTGAAATGTTCACGCCGGGATTTGAAATCAGGCGTTTGGCGTCATAGGTGGATATGCTAATCTCTGCGCCACGGTGGTCCCCGATATGGGCGACTAGAAGAATGAATTTTTTGAAATCTTTACATTTAGCTACTAAAACGTACAACATATGATGTTGTATTTCGTATGGAGACTATTGATGAACAAATAGAGTTCCTACAGACGAAAATCCGCTATAAACAGGCATTTTCAATTCCACTCAAGACTAGAAAACAAAACCTTCGAGAACAAAATCGTGGTTCTCCCACGATATTCACTTGTCCATTAACTCGAAGAACATGTCTAATAGCAGGTGGAAACGTTTCAGGACGACTGAGTGGCACGTTGCGTTTTGCTCAGCAAGGAACCACGTCAATAAGTTGATTGAGACAGCCAATAGAGACTATTATTAGCGACGCTTCTCTTCTGCAATAGGCTCCAGGATGACATGGACTCAATCATGTCTGTTAATGTCCCACAGATTCCAGTTGATCCCAACTTCTACATTTTCATTGTCTCCCCCTACCTCGAAGATGAAGCTGGATTTGGCTTCTGCCATGTTGGCCGATCTCCATGAGTGCGCCGCTGTCGGATCTAATGGTACACTAATAGAAAAAGGACGGTACTTTGTCAATACCGCCTGGTATTATTTGTTCGCGTTATTGGCAAAGATTTTGAATATCATTTGGCATCAATTCAGTACCAGAAAAAGAAAAATTTGTATTCTTGTCATCGCGCCAGAAGTGTTGTTGAGCTTTGTATTTAAAATATTGATGCCATTATAAAATGTTCGTTAAACAAATAAATAAAATATTTTAATGCAATTTGAGTTCGTAAAAACCCGTTGAAATACCCGAAGGCGGTAAAAATGGAAATAGTACAAATTCTAAGGACATACATACTCTTCTGTGGAAAACGATGCTGTGTTGATGTATTCGTATGAAAACCACTTCTGAGAAATAATTAATAACGGTTTGGTTCTAAAAGCGATAACGATCTGGTGCTAAACCAATAGCAGATTGGTATTAAAACCAATACCAGTTCGGTAATAAGGCTAGTAGCAAACGGTACTAATAATTTTTTGTAACATCCATACCATGCGGTGTTGCTTTGTTACCGTACGGTGTTGCTTTACTATCAATACTGAAATGAGCACGTTTGGTATCATCTTTTATCTGGGTCTATACATCCTAGATTTATAAGTTCTTGCTCCCGCTTATTATCTCTCGTTATATTGGGATTATCTCTCGTTATTTAATGGGATTTCGACCACGAGCTATATTCCATTATCGTGGAATCATGCCAAGATCATCCCATTTCCTAAAAACACTAAGGAATATAGACCAATTGCGATCTTTTGTTACCAGTCGAATGTGTTTGAGAAAATGTTGTATTTGTAGATGTCATCTTTTGTCAACGAGAACTCTTTTTTGTGAGCGAAGCAGTCAAGATTTCGTCCTAAACATAGCTACAGCAGAGGCCACTGAGAGGATCAGAGTCAATTTGGAGAATGACAAGATCAATTTTCTGGTTCTTCTTGACCATTCTAAGGCATTTGACACTGTGGATCATTCCTTGTTATGTGCTAAGATGAGGCATGTTTCGTCGTTTTGTCATTTTGTTGTATTTGTCATACCGCACTCAGTCCGTCAGTTATAAGTCTTTTGTGTCCTAATCTTTGTCTATTTTGAAGGGTGTTCCTCAGGGATCAATTCTGGGCCCTCTTTTCTTTGTATAGTAAAGATTTGGTAAATCAATTGTCCTATTGTGAAGTTCGTATGTACGCTGATGACGTACAGATACATATTGGCAGTCCGAAGGATGAGGTTGCTTATAATATACGTTTGCTCAATTATGATCTGTCAAAGCTAATGGTCTGTGTTGTTATCCCGTTAAGTCTAAGTAAGTAAGGATTCATTAATTTCGCCAGATCTAATAGAGGGAGAAAAATCATTCCCAAAATTCATCAAAGACTTGTTTCATAATGGCATATGTTAATATTTGCTGAACGTCTCTGGAACTCTTGTCCCAACTGTCTGCCATTACACAGTAACTCTGCAAATTTTGGAAACATTTCACTGAATTAAGTTGATAAACATTAAGGTTCATTCATTCATTTATTTTAGTCCTATATACCTTCTTTATATTATTTTCATACCCTCCACCATAGGAGAGGGGGGTACTAATTTCGTCACTCTACTCGAAATATTCGTCTGAGACCCCATAAGATATATATATTCTTGATCGTCGTGACATTTTTTGTCGATCTAGCCATGTCCGTCCGTCTGTCCGCCGACAGCACGCACGCAGTAATGCTGGCCGCTTGAAATTTTGCACAAATACTTCTAATTAGTGTAGGTCGGTTGGTATTGTAAATGGGCCATATCGGTCAATGTTTTGATATAGCTGCCATATAAACCGATCTTGGGTCTTGACTTCTTGAGCCTCTAGAGTGCGCGATTCTTATCCGATCCGAATGAAATTTTGCACGACGCGTTTTGCTATGATATCCAAGAACTGTGCCAAGTATGGTTTAAATCGGTTCATAACCGGATATAGCTGTCATATAAACCGATCTTGGGTCTTGATTTTGAGCCTCTAGAGTGCGCAATTCTTATCCGATTGTAATGAATTTTCGCACGACGTGTTTTGTTATGATATCCAACAACTGTGCCAAGTATGGTTCAAATCGGTTTATAACCTGATATAGCTGTCATATAAACCGATCTGGAATCTTGACTTCTTGAGCCTGTAGAGGTCCCAATTATTATCCATTTTCCTGAAATTTTGTGCGACGGATCCTCTCATGACCATCAACATACGTGTTTATTATGGTCTGAATCGGTCTATAGCCCGATGCAGCTCCCATATTAATCGATCTCTCTATTTTACTTCTTGAGCCCCCAAAGGGTGCAATTCTTATTCGAATTGGCTGACATTTTACACAGGTCTCCAACTTATAATTAAACTGTGGTCCAAACCGGAACATATCTTGATATCGCTCTAATAGCAGAGCAAATATTTTCTTATATCCTTTTTATACCCTCCACCATAAGATGGGGGGTATACTAATTTCGTCATTCTGTTTGTAACTACTCGAAATATTCGTCTGAGACCTCATAAAGTATATATATTCTTGATCGTCGTGACATTTTATGTCGATCTAGCCATGTCCGTCCGTCAGTCCGTCCGTCCGTCTGTCCGTCCGCCTGTCTGTCGAAGGCACGCTAACTTCCGAAGGAGTAAAGCTAGCCGCTTGAAATTTTGCACAAATACTTTTTATTAGTGTAGGTCAGTTGGTATTGTAAATGGGCCATATCGATCCATGTTTTGATATAGCTGCCATATAAACCGATCTTGGGTCTTGACTTCTTGAGCCTCTAGAGTGTGCAATTCTTATCCGATTGGAATGAAATTTTGCACGACATGTTTAGTTATGATATCCAACAACTGTGTTAAGTATGGTTCAAATCGGTTCATAACCTGATATAGCTGTCATATAAACCGATCTTGGATCTTGACTTCTTGAGCCTCTATATTCTCTAGAGGGCGCAATTCGTATCCGATTTGAATGAATTCTTGCACGAAGTATTTTGTTATGATATCCAACAACTGTGTTGAGTATGCTTCAAATCAGTTCATAACCTGATATAGCTGTAATATATAAACCGATCTTGGGTCTTGACATCTTGAGCTTCTAGAGGGCGCAATTCCTATCCGATTTGGCTGAAATTTTGCATGACGTATTTTATTCTTACTTTCAACAACTGTGCCAAATAAGGTTCAAATCGGTTCATAACCTGATATAGCTGCCATATAAACCGATCTGGGATCTTGACTTCTTCAGCCTCTAGAGGTCGCAATTATTATCCGATTTACCTGAAATCTTGAGCCCACAAAGGTCGCAATTCTTATTCGAATTGGCTGACATTTTACACAGGTCTCCAACATATAATTTAATTGTGGTCCAAACCGGACCATATCTTGATATCGCTCTAATAGCAGAGCAAATCTTTTCTTATATCCTTTTTTTGCTTAGGAAGAGATGCCGGGAAAAGAACTCGACAAATGCGATCCACGGTGGAGGGTTTATATATTGATTCGGCCCGGCCGAACTTAGCTCGCTTTTACTTGTTATATATAAGTTGTTTCTTGTGGTTCATATTAGCTATTTTTCTTAAATACTTAGAATATTTTGCATTCCAAAACTTTCAATCTTTTAATCATTGAATGAATATAAATGTTGCGTTCTTCCTCTTTTAGTATTGTCATTCCGATTGAGTAATGACAACATATATATTTTCTATTGTATACGCTTACCAACAATGTCATTTACTAATAGCGATAATAAACGGGGATATGCCAAGCCGCTTTGTAAGCATTTTTCTCCATACAAAATAATCGAGAAAATCCACTAAATAAGTAAATAAAACATCCTTACGGCAAATTATTGCTGTTTTAGCGAAAATTAAATTTTTTGTTGTTTCCGCAAACATTTTTGCTGTTTTGAGTAACAAATTTCTATGATTTCTCAAAACTATAAATTTAGTTAAAATCAATTCAGATTTAGTTATTTCTTTCATATTGTATACGATATCTGTTTTATTTGATGCTTGCAAAATTTTGTACGTTATGCTTTTTATGCTCCTTGTAAACGTGCGGATTTTTCAAAATTATTTATATTTATACAAAATTTGGGTATCAAAAATTCGACTTTTCCCAACTTCAATATTAGTTTGGTAGGGATATCTCAATTAGCTCTACCTTGAAAAGATTTTTCAACCCATCTTAATGCAGTTTGAAGTTATTGTATTGTCAATGGGCATAGAATATCAGCTGCCTGTTAATGATGCCCCTATGAGAATGGCTCATTAACTTAATGTTAGAATATCACGTTTCAATTGCAGAGGTAACTCATTTCGTTCTTCGTAAAGCAAAATAACTAAATAAGATTTTCAATTACTTGGTTTTAATTTCAAAATCGCTTAAAACCAATGCGTTTTGCCAATTTTAAAATAAATACAATCAAGAGGTTAGTATGGAAAATACACCATTAACATTTGAAATTTAAACTAAGTGCATTAAATTCGTATGCCAAATCAAATCATTGTCATTCATTAAAGTTGCACTTAGCAAACTAAGTCACAAATTAAATTTTTAATTTCAGCTTCCCGTTCTCATTTTGCTGTGTGCCATTCCTTCTTCTCCGACATTCTGCTGCAAATTAGTTTGTGCAAATACATTGTGAGGCCCAAGCAACAATAAATGCGTCAGCAGCAACGGGACAATGGAAATGAGGCCGACGACAATTAGGTGGTGGTGGAGGTGGAGGAAGAGCAACACGGTTTCCCTAGAAAAAAGGATAAACTGCACAAAAAAAAATTAAATTAATTTCATTAAGCTCTATAAATAAAATTTATACCTCCATAATATTGACACCCACACACCAAAAGGCCGCTCTCATTTTGGAAAATATCCGGTCTACAGGTAAACACACGAACTCACTATTGCACTCAAGCAGGTACTTGGAAAATAATCACGTTTTCAACTCCTCTCTCCGCCGTTTCACTAGACCAGCCTGGTGAATACACTCAAAGGTACATCCGGCACTTGTTGTGTTATGTGGCTACAAATCTCTGTTGTACAGAACGAATGTTTGAAATACATGAAAATGTGTTTAGACGTCATATGATAGTAATATCTATATTCGAGGGTTTGACAGGAATTGGATATTCCGAGTCACGCCTCATTCCTTCCGTTTAATACAGAGGGTCAACAGGAGATTTTATTTCATGCAAAGTTGTTACAACATATTGCATCTATTTGTAGCATATTCACATATGACGATGATCGATCGAACCTCATTCATACCAAGTCAGAGCGTGCTAAGTTCGGCCGGGCCGAATCTTATATACCCTCAACCATGGATAGCATTTGTCGATTTCTTTGCGCAGTATCTCTTTTAAGGCAAACAAAGAATAATGAATAAGAACAGTTACCTGAAGCTATATCAAGTTATAGTCCGATTCGGACCAAAAATTAATTGAATGTTGAACATTGTTGAAGTCATTACGTACAGTCCATTCGGATAAGAATTGCGCCTTGTAGGGACGCAAGAAGCAAAATCGGAAGATCGGTTTACATGGTAGCTGTACCAAGTTATGCATCGATGCGGACTATATTGCACACGTATGTTGAAGGTTATGGAAGAATCCGTTGTACATCCAAATCAGATGAGAATTGCGCCCTGCAGAGGCTCAAGAAGTCAAGATCTCAGTTCGGTTTATATGGCAGTTATATCAGTTTAGGTAACGAATTGCGCCATACTTAGCACAGTTGTTGGAAGTCATAACAAAACACCTCAAACCTCAACCACAATCGGTTTATATGGCAGCTATACTAGGTTATGAACCGATTTGTATCATACTTAACACAGTTGTTGGAAGTGATACCAAAACACGAGTGCAAAATTACGTCAAAACTGAAAAAGTCAAGACCCAAGATCGGTTCATATGGCAGCTATGTCAGGTTATAAACCGATGTAAATCATACATAGCACAGTTACTGAAGTAATACCAAAACACCACGTGCAAAATTTCAGTCAAATCGACATCTAGAGGCTCATAAAGTCAAGACCCAAGATAGGTATATAAGGCAGCTATATCAAAACATGGACCGATTTGACCCATTTACAATCCCAATCGGTCTGGACTTATAAAAAGTATTTGCGAAGGGCTTTACTCCTTCGAAAGTTAGCATGCTTTCGACAAACAGACGGACTAACTGACGGACATGGCTAGATCGACTTAAAATGTCATGACGATCAAGAATATATATATATATTATATATATATATATATATATATATATTTTTGTCAAACGCATGTTATGACGACACTAAAAACTTCAACTTTTTTTCGCATATATAGGTTCCATTTGCACCCTTTATTATATAAATGTCGAATTTTCACTCCTCACACCTCGAATTTATTAACTTTTACTGACATTTCGGGAATCGTATGATGTGAACCTTTCTTGCGACTTTCTGCATGTTTTGGCGACATTTGTCTCAAAACGTTGTTGCCACATTTTTGGCAACATTTAATCATTTAACGCCGTGATGGTCAATCGGCTTTGAATTTCAGTCATTGTTTACAATTATATTTACGGTAGCACAACATGTAAAATAAATCAACGAAAAAAAACCTGTGGGGCTCATAGTCAACCCGTGCGTCCCGGCTTATTGAGTTGGAAATCCGAGCTACGATTTGTTTGGTGTTCATCGTCAATACAACAAGCTCAGCTGGGAGCTACCGGGCGCGTCCACAGAAATTTGAGAAATTCGTATTCATCTAGTAAAAAAGCTTTAGGATCGCCCGAGCCGAACTTTGGACACCCACCATCTCGTATATAGTATACGTTAACCACCTTTGGTCATAAACCTGAAAAAATTCATAATTATGAACACATTGTAGCTATATGGAAACATGATCCAATTTGGACTGATGAATACAATTCACTGTTCAGGTTGCTAAAACAGAATATTGGACAATATAGCAGCTGTATCTAAATATAGAATGATATGAACCATATAGGGCACGGACGTCGAAAAGTCTAGCATAGGTCACCATGCCGAATTTCAGCGAAATCTGATAATAAATGCGGCTCTCATGGGCCCAAGACCTTAAATCGGAAGATCGCTCTATATGACATTTATCCAGATATAGATCATATTGAACGTGGATGTCGTAGGGCCTAACACAGCTCACTTTACGGGTCCGAGGACTTAAATTGGGAGATCGGTATATATGGCAGCTAAATCTAACTATAGACCGATCTGAACTATATAAGGCGCAGAAGTCGAAACGATTTATATAAGCCACCGCCCAATTTCATCGAAATCGTATAATAAATAGGCGTTTTATGGGCCCAAGACCCTAAATCGGGAGATAAGTCTATATCAAAGGCCTGCGCTACACCATTACTAGTGCTTTCAAGACAATAATAACTAAGAGTACTTCAATACCTAACATGAGCATTTCAAGACCTAAACTCTTTGTTTAAAAAACAACATTGTATGAGAATTGAGAACTGAGTTAAACAGATAATAATTGTTAACAGGCAACAATTGTTACCTGTGAACAATTCGTCGGCTTAATGCTATCTTGTTCCATTCGCTATTTTTGAGTTAGGAACGGTTTGTGTAAGATTAAGATTCGACAAATTGAGGTTAAATTATGCAAAAAAATATGACCTATTTCAATGCATTTGGCAAACATAAAGTGTTTTCATCTCAAAATAAACACGTTAAAGTGCATTAAGTTCGGCCGGACCGAACTTTGGATGCCCACCACCACGGGTATATAATAAAACCAACCTTCGTCATAGTCCGGTGCAAAATGCATAGCTCAATATCTCTGTTGTTGTTGTAGTAGCGACATTTGCATGTGGAGGTTGGTGGCGATCCTCGTCAAACTCTTATAGATGGCAAGGTCGCCCCGATCCAAAGGACCTATCGCCGCAGGAACATGATGGCCATTGGTTATTTAAAGGCGCCAATAACGCCTTTAAGCCTCGAGCGTCATAGGCACTCAGTATTTTTGCAAGGGCCGAGCGGCACCCATCACTGACACTCTCGACTCGATACCGCTGATTGTCCGCGACTGCAGTTGCAGCTACTCCGTATATGAAGCATTCCACTATCCCCAACCTGTAGACGCACCCGGTAGCTCCTAGCTGAGCTTATCGTAATGACGAT
The DNA here is from genome assembly GCF_963082655.1 of Stomoxys calcitrans. Taxonomy (NCBI): domain Eukaryota; kingdom Metazoa; phylum Arthropoda; class Insecta; order Diptera; family Muscidae; genus Stomoxys; species Stomoxys calcitrans. Next base: position 133,458,829 of record NC_081554.1, on the reverse strand, counting down.
GAATACTACACAAATCGGAGCTCAGGGCTACAATCCGCGTGATGCTCAGTCATCCCGTGCCGGTAGTTGAATATCTCCATTTTAATGACTGTAGCGTGATTTCAACAGACAGACGGACATAGCTAGATCGTCTTAGATTTTTACGACGACCAAGAATGTATGTACTTTATAGAGTCGGAAATGAATAATTCGATGTGTTGCAAACGGAATGACAAAATGAATATACCCCTATCCCTCAATGGTGGGTATAATAAAGTGGCGTACGGAACAAGATAGCATGACAGCGACGAATTGTTATCTGTTTATTCAGTTCTCAATTGTCTCACACAATATTGTATTTTAAACAAAGAAATAAAGTCTTGAAATACTCATGTTAGGTCTTGAAGTACTCATGGTTGTTAGTATGTTTTGAAAGCCCAAATGAAGTCTTGCGCAGGCCTTTGGTCTTATGGCAGCTATATCCAAATATAGCTTAATCTTAACTATACCAAGTACGAATGTTGAGGAGCCAAACGCAAAGTATTGTGCTAAATTTCAGCGGATAATAAATGTGGCTTTAATGGACATAAAACCTTAAATCGGCCGATCCTTCTATATGGGGGCTATATCAAGATATAATCCGATATAGGCCATCTTCGAACTACACCTGGCTACATACAAAAAAAAAAGAATCTATGCAAAGTTTCAGTTAATTATATTAATTTTTAAAGCATGTAGCGTGATTTCTGCAGACAGACGAATGGGCATGGCTTTATATGTTATGGATGCCACCGTAGCGTAGAAGTTAGCGCGTCCGCCTATGACGCTAAACGTCTGGATTGGAATCCTGGTGAGACCATCAGAAAAAAATTTGTAGGGGTGGTTAGACCCTCCTAATGCTGGCTACATTTGTGAAGTACTAGCCATGTATAAACTTCTATCCAAAGAGCTGTCGCACTGCTGCACGCCGTTCGGACTCGGCTATAAAATGGAGGCCCCTTATTATTGAGTTTAAAACTTGAATCGGACAGCACTCGAATGATATGTAGAAGTTTGCCCCTGTTCTTTAATAGAATGTTAATGGGAAAATTTTCATTATGACAGACGGACACGACGCGATCTATATTTTATCATTGGATTCCCTCTTATCGATAGCATCTATTAATAAAGGATAAAAACTGCATATCATAGAGCGGACACATGTTTTTCACAATTTTTGAACACCTTTAAATTTGGGCCCCAGGAACACAAATCTAAAGCGTATTTTTGGAACAACGGCGGGTGAGCCTTCGTAAACTCCTCTGCAATAACTTGCATACATTCCGCCTTGTTTAGCTTTACAAGCCTTTGTCACATAAAACACACATCAGATACTTGTTCCTGGAGTAAAACCACATCTCTAACTTCTAGAAATTTAATTTTTGCTCGCTTGTGTAATATATATGTACATGGTTGCGAAGGTATGTTTTCAAGTATTCAAATTATCAAGGTATACTTAGGCAAGGTAGGATTAACACATTGTACAATAATAGAAGGTAGCGTCACGAGCCCAACAACAACGAAATCAACTATACAACCCTGTGGGGTTGGGGGTAGAATTTCCCACTCTTCTGTCAAATTTCTGTACACTGTCAAATTGACATTCTAGTTTTTATTTGCAAATCCACGTGCAGCAGCCAAAAAATTAAATGATTTGTGATTAATAATATATAAATTATAATTATAAATTAAAACAATAAAAATATCGAAAAATAAACAATTTGTTGAAAACAATTTAAACTCCAAACAAACCATTTGACATAAGAGTGTATTTGGGTACAACTCTGAGATTGCAATATTTCATCAGCTGGGCAGGTGATGTTACCTTCTATTATTGTACAATGGATTAACACTAAATGCTGGTACATGTTCGTTTTCGTTCCCACTGCGAAAGGTTTTATGTACCGGAACGATATAGCCTTCTCAGAGGCTGGTCAAGGATCGCTACCCCCCTTCCACACGCAAGGGTGGCTACAACAACAACATGTTCGTTTATCGCGATGTTATGACATATGCTTTGTGGTTATTGTACAAAAGAGACCACCTTATAAATCAGTCTTGTTGTTATCTTTATTCTCTCATATTCTCTGCTCACGTACGCACAATTTCTGCACACGTACATACTCACGCAAACAAATTTCTTTGTTTGTGTTGGCAAAACGGCGATCAGCTTGATGGCAAGATGGCGAATTCCCCATATGATTTTTATGTTGCTGTACAAATGAGATCACCTTTAATTGTTCCGTACAAATTATTTTATCGTACAAATTAAAGGCTAGTACTAACTTTGTTTTTCACCGGTGAAAACCCATATTTTTCGCCGGTTACTTTTTGGAAATCTACACATTTATCAATATAAAATAAAAGTTTTATTAAAATTTTACAGTAAAGGTGGGTATTAACTTCCTGTTTCACAGTGAAATACCCATGTTTTTCACGATTACTTTTTTGAAAAACTACAAAAATCTTACTAAAAACATGAAACTTTATTTTATATTTCATAATGAATGAAATCTGCACGTTTTTTTGCTTCAAAATCTATTATATAAAAAAGTAATCGTGAAAAAATATTCATTTTCACGGTGAAACACGAACTTAATACCCACCTTAAGTAATGAAGAAATATCCACTGAATAAAATCAGCGTGGTTTTTTGTTTTAAAGTCTGTTATCTAAAAAAAGTAACCGGCGAAAAATGTGCTTTTTAAAGGGTAGTACTATGTTCGGTTTTCACAGTTGGAAACGCATGTTTTTCGTGGTTACTTTTGCGAAAAACTAAAAAAATCTTAATGATAACATAATAATTTTAATAATATTGTTTCATAAACTAAAAGGAAATGTACTACTGAATAAAATCAGAAAGTTTTTTTGCCTTTAAATTTACTATTTAAAAAAAGTAGTCGTGAAAAAATTTCGCTAAAAGCGAACGTAGTACCGCCCATAACGGTGAAAAAGAAGTTAGTACCAGGTAAGTACTATGTTCGCTTTTCACAGTTGAAAACAAAAACAATGTATATATAAAGATAAGTCTTCACTCTCCCACTTTTTTGGCGTCTAGCTGCAACGATTAGAAATCTGACGTTTTCTTTTGTGCTATTCGTAAGAGTCACCTCAAGAGAGAAAAAATAGAAAATCAGTGAACATAAAAACTATTAAAAACATAATTAAATTAACAAAAATAAGCTAACAACAAAGTTAACAAATGTTTTGTAAAAATAATGTTATGTTTAAAAGCAAAATAGTGTCCACAATCGACTGAAAACTAGCCAAATAAGTTTTATTGTTCATTAACGGTACTCTCAAAATTTCTCTCTTCTCTCAATTTTCTTCGTTTATTTCTAATCTTTGCAGCTAGCGCAAAAAAAGAGTCGCTTGGCATATCTATAGTATCTACCGTCTATGGTTGAAAACGCATGTTTTTCGTGGTTACTTTATTGAAACACGATAAAATGTGAATGATATCGTAATAAGGGCGGTACCAACTTCTTATTTCGCAGTATTTTTCGCTGGTTACTTATTTTAGATAAAAGATTTTAAAGCAAAAAAACACACTGATTTCATTCAGTAGGACATTTCCTCACTACTTACGGCGAAATTTTAATAAAAATGTTTTTTTTTATCATTGATATTTGTGCAAGGTGGATTTATGAAGGTGATCTCACGCGAACAGCTGAAAGCAGCCGGCCAGTTTGACGGTATTTAGATGTCCGTAGTGGAATTCAGTACGGGGTTTTATCGAAAATCGTTTCGTTAAAAAGCGATAGCAGAAATTTTAAAGAATTTGGTATTCAGTACCCTCTTTTAACGATCATCGACATCGTTAAAATCAACTGTTTTCGTCAACGTATCGAAAATCGAGAACTAAACGATGGAAAATTATTTGGTGTTTACTTTGGCGAAAGAAATAAAGATAATTATTTACAATGGATTAAGGAGCAATTATTCTCTTGTTTTTTTTTTTCTTAAAACATTTAGGATATGTGTGTGTGCAATAAATGAACAAGCCTGGTGGCGTTCTTTTCGTAATATAAAAAAGTTTTATAAATTGGTATTGATAACACTTTGCCTAAATAATTGTGTACATTTTATTTAGGTTTGTGATGTTTTTATATTAAATAAAAGAAGAATTTCAAGCTTTCAAAAGAATTTCTTATTATTTTAGTCAATTCCTCTTTGTGCTTTTCGTTGTTTTTGGGAGAGTTGCCGGAGAGAAAAACTAGATAACGATTTCTTTTAATGAGGAATTAAGGCCAGTGTACACGATACGTTTGATTGACAATCATCGAGTGTACGTGTTGATTACAGGTTTTGCCAAAAACGATACATCGATTTTTTTCTTTTCTTTGATTTTATTTCATTTTTCATAGTTTACTTCTCATTTTATTGCTTTAATTGGCACATAATGTGTTTTCCAATATCTGCCAATTATTGATTACACATTTCTTTGTAAACTGTAATCGATAGGCGTCATTCATCGAAAAAATCAAAGTGATTTTGATTTTTGGCCATGACTGATGATCATGTGTAGGTGTGACGCATACACCTTTGTTTTTCACTAATACTATCACAATGATCATCAATCAGACGTATCGTGTAAACTGGCCTTTAGAGAATAACATAATCGTTAGTGCAAACGAATTTTTTGTCGATTAATTTAACTAAACGAACTTCGTTATAAGTTACAGAATTGCGGTACAGTTCTGTGTTAACATTGCGTGTGTTCGCGTACTCAAAGTGGCAAATTTTGATTGGAAATGTACGCGAACAGAACTATTTACAACAACGTTCTTTTTCAGGGTTCACAAAGAGAAGGTTAGGTCACCTGCCCACAGGGCTGCCAGTCGTGACGATTTTACGTCATTTTGACGATTTTTTATCCAAAATTTGGCACTTTGACGCTTGACAATTTTGGATTTGAATCCCTTTATAAGTTGACGATTTTTTTTTTGGCTCTATTTGCATTGACATTAGCCTCAAATTAGAAAAAAAAGTTCAGAATTGTCTTTTATAGCTCACTTTGTGTGACAAATCCGTATCATTTTAATGTGAAAAATGGTTAAGTTTTAAGGGCGATGTAGATTTTGAATTACTTTAGCGTGTTACTCTTTGTGTATATTTCCATAATTAAAATTGTGAAAAATTATATATTTATGAAAATAATTATATATTTAGGAAAAAAACTAACACCCGTATTCACAAAACTTAAAACAGCCTTATAGTAGGTTTATTTGACAGTTCTATAAAGGAAATCTGTCAAATAAGCCTACTTTAATGCCACTTTAAGTTTTGTGAATATGGGCATAAAACTATAATAAAAAAATTAATTAACCCCCAATATTTTTGAAGTAAGGGCATTGGTAAACTTTCTATTAGCTCGTTCACCCTTTGAAAATCTCACAATTTAATTGATTTTGACCAGTTTTATTTACCGAAAATTTTTGACGATTTTATTTCTCAATTTTGACGATTTTTTGCGAAAAAGACCTGGCAGCACTGCCTACCCAGCTGAAAGAATTTTTTGCAATTCCAGAGTTGTTACAATCCCACTAGAACGTCAAATACGTTGTTTGGATTTTAAATTTTTTCACATTTTGTTAATTTCTTCACATTTTAGTTGCTTTAATTTGTAATTTACACGTTTATAATCATAGATCTGATGATCTTGTGGCTGCTACACATGCTAATGCAAATAAAAACTAAAAGAATTTTGACAGCCTAGTGGGAATTTGCGCCACCATCGCCACAGGGTTGTTTAGTTGATTTTGTTGTTGTTGGGCAGATGACCTAACCTTCTGTTAGTGAACCCTGTTCTCTTTGATTGTGTCTCTCTTTCTCTTATTTTACCTGCACACGTACACACACCAGCGCAAATTTCTTTGGCTGTATTGAGAACAATGTCATTTTTGAAATGACATTTAGATGACGAGATGGCGGACTGCAACATATGATTTGTGGTTGTTTTACAAGTGAGATCACATTTAACTGTTACACCATGATATTTATGTAGTAGCTGTGTTCGTTTACTTTCCAGTAAATATTTGCCAGTAAAACTTTGCAGGAGAGTAAGAACAGCCTCTATTCTCTTTTGCTATTTATTTCAATAAAACAGCTGAATTTCAAAAAACATCTGTTCGATGCTGCGAATTGCAGCTGGGAAAAAACCTCTAGCAGAAATTTGCAAGCTCTCATTTACCAAACTCTCAAAATTGTGTTTGCTCTCACGCACTCTCCCGCTCTCTTCTGCTGGCAAGTAAAGTACGCGAACGACTTCCAGTAAAAATTTGTGCAAATTTGTACAAATTATTGGGTAAACGAACACAACTAGTTTTTCAAAAACGTAATCGCCAAAAATGTGGGTTTCATCGGCGAAAAAGGAGGTTAGTACCAGCCAATACTTTGAATAAAATTGTTTCATAAGTTAATAGCGGTACTAACTTCTTTCTTCGCAATATTTTACGCTGGTTACTTTTTTAGATAACAGATTTTAAAGAAAACAAACACGCTGATTTCATTCAGTAGGATATTTCCTCATTACTTACGGTAAAATTTTAATAAAATTGTTATTTTATCATTGACATTTGAGCAAAAAATTGCAAATTTTGCCCATGAACATTCCATTAAGGAACAGGGGCAAACTTCTCACTTATCAATGAGTGCAGTCCGATTCAAGTTTAAGCTCAACGATAAGGGGCCTCCATTTTATAGCCGAGTCCGAACGGCGTGCCGCAGTGCGACACCTCTTTTGAGGAGAAGTTTTACATGGCAAAGTACCTCACAAATGTTGCCAGCATTAGGAGGGGATAACCACCGCTGAAAATTGTAAGATGGTCACGCCGGGATTGAGCAGTTTTTCAAAAAAGTAATCGCGAAAAATATAAGTTTTCATCGGTGAAAAACGAGGTTAGTACCAGCCTTAATTAATATTTTTCGCGATTACTTTTTTCAAACACTAAAACATATCAATGATTAAATAACAATTTTATTAAAATTTTAGCGTAAGTTATGAGAAAATGTCCTACTAAATGATATCAGTGTGTTTTTTTTTTTTGCTTTAAAATCTGTTATCTAAAAAAAGTAACCAGCGAAAATTGTGGCGAAAAAAGAAGTTAGTTCCGCCCTTTAGAAGAAACGTTTAAAATTACATAATAATTAAACAACATTAACAAATCGCATGATGACAAAATACAAGCGAAAAACAAACACCACCGTAGCTTATTTTAACAGACATAATTCGGTGCATGCGCATTTTTAGTAACTGTTTAAAGACTATTACTCATGGTACAACTAAGAGGTAGCGTCATTAGCAGAACAACAAAAATCGACCACCAAAGAAACTACCTTGAGCGGCAAATACCGTAATGTCTTGTTTATGTCTTGTTTACACTTAAAGGTGGGTATTAAGTTCGTGTTTAAAGGTGGGTATTAGCTTCCTGTTTCACAGTGAAATACCCATGTTTTTCACGATTACTTTTTTGAAAAACTACAAAAATTTCACTAATAACATAAAAATGTATTTTATATTTTATCAAAAGTATTGAGGGAATGTCATAATGAATGAAATCTGCATGTTTTTTTGCTTCAAAATCTATTATATTAAAAAAGTAATCGTGAAAAAATATTCATTTTCACGGTGAAACACGAACTTAATACCCACCTTTACCGTGAAAATGTAGTTTTTCAAAAAAGTAATCGTGAAAAACATGGGTATTTCACTGTGAAACAGGAAGTTAATACCCACCTTTAGAGCAAATCTAGATTTGCGACGAGCTTTCGCAAAACTCGTGTTTTGCGACGAGGTTTTCCATGATAATACGTCAAAGGAACGTGACAAAGATAGTGCCAAAGACCGAGAGTCTAATACTATCTTTTTATAAAATCTGACATTCATTTAGAATGTCAGATTGGGGAAGAAGAAGAAGAAGAGGTTTTCCATACATTTTGAGTGTGAGCAAATCTACTTATTTGAGGTGATTTGCAGCAAACCTCCTTCGAAATTGAAATGCAACACTGCGTTTGTATCGAATACCGGTATTGGTAGTTTTGGCCAGCAGTTTTTGTCAACATCTGACAATTTCTTATTGAATTTATAAAATTTGGTGTTAAATTTAATAAAATCGTTTCACACATTTAATTGCAGACCACAATATATGTGTTAAACACAATAAAAATTCTGATCACCATAAAAATGCTTTCAAAAACATCCCTGTTGATAAATGCAAATCTCTTTAATCGTAGTGTTAAAACCCCGTTTACATTGACCACTAAATCCGGATTTAATGTAAACGTGCTTTAACGGTTTTGGGAGATTATCTCAAATCAAGTAGATTTGGATGCTAGTGTAAACATGATTTTACACTACAACCCAAATCTACTTGATTTGAGATAGCTTTAAGTAATGAAAAAATATCCTACTAAATAAAATCAGCGTGTTATTTTGTTTTAAAGTCTGTTATCTAAAAAAAGTAACCGGCGAAAAATGTGGATTTTCACCGGTGAAAAAGAAGTTAGTACCAGCCTTAAGTTGGTGTTATGTGTGTTTTATGTAATGTAATTGTCCTTAAATGGGCACTTGCGACGTTGACGGTTGTCAAAACATTACCTTCGTTATAAATATCATTGTCGCCAAAATTGTCTATTCATTGGCTATAACCCCGTTTACATTGGCCACTAAATTTTTAATGGCTCGATCACCTCGATTTAATGGCTCGATCACCTGTTTTCCCTTTATAAAATCAGCTGACGAGAGCCTTAAATCCGGATTTAGTGGCCAATGTAAACGGGGTTATAGCCAATGAATAGACAATTTTGGCGACAATGATATTTATAACGAAGGTAATGTTTTGACAACCGTCAACGTCGCAAGTGCCCATTTAAGGAATGCATAGTGGTCAAGCTGTGGGTACCAATTACAGCGACTACTATAATCACTTACTCTATACGCTTTCATATCTATCTCTAACGGGATTTTACCGTTCGAAACGAACATTCTAGAAGTGGAAATTCGCGAGAATACTCTCGGTTTTGATTGTATTATGAATACAGTATTCCAGTGTTCTTTCCTGTGTTAAAACGTTCGGCATTGGCGTGGCTTTGGTGCTCATTTGCACATCCATCGTTTTTAATTTTATTAAAAAAAGGAGGACAAAAGAGAAGAGTAAGTAATGTGATATTTAAAAGAAATTATTAATGTTATAGATTGATTATTGATGTTTTGATTCTAATTTGAATACAGTATTCCAGTGTTCTTTCCTGTGTTAAAACGTGCGGCAATGGTGTGGCTTTGGTGCTCATTTGCACTTCCATCGTTTTATTAAAAAAATAGTTTATCCTTTTATTAAAAAAAGAGGACAAAAGAGGAAGGGTAAGTAATGTGATATTTAAAAGAAATTATGAATGTTATTGTGGTAGCGATCCTCCTGCATATATGAGCAAGCTTGTTCGGAAGCTTTTTAGGAAGAGTCGGTGAAGGCCGGCTTATCGCTGGGACTACTTTGTACCGATGATTGTACGCGACTGCAATTGCAGCCACTTTCAACCGTCCGCAACCTGTGGACGCGGTGACGATGAACAGCGCACAAATCGGTGAACAGGTGCTGATAGTCAAACAATTAATTTCTAAGTGGCAAGCAAAACAAAATAAGTGTCTTTGAGTATTTTTCATATAAGCACTCAAGAGTGCCATGAGGTCTGATGCAGTTCTCTGATTTGGATGTGGAGATGGCGATTCTCGTCACATTAATTTGGGCTTTCTGTCAGCATGATTTCATGCACTCATGCTCACGGACGAAGAATTTCAATTCAATCAAGCTCACGCACGATCACGTGACTGGATTTGGATCTCACTCACGAATCACGTGACTCATGCGTGACTCACAATTGATTTCATCTGACTTAAGTTTTTCGACTACCAACTATTCTAAGCTAACACAGGTACTCGGACGAGGACCTGCCTTTTTTGAAAAAAAGGTCACAAAACGCTATTTTTTTTTCAAAAAAAGGATCAACCCCTTTTTTTTAGTTGAATCTTCTTGTTTGACCCATCTATAATGAAGTTGGGGACTATTGTAGCTAAGAGATTACATTCCCACCTTTGACGCTGAACATCCTTTTTGAATTTGGCTCAGATCGGTTCAGATTTTGATATAGCTGCCATACAGAACGATCTTTTGATTTAAGGTATTGGACTCATAAGCTGGTTTACATATATACCCGAGGTGGAGGGTATCCTAAGTTCGGCCCGGCCGAACTTAATGCCTTTTTACTTGTTTCTAATCCATTTATATTAAAATCCGTATTACAGATGTATTCATTGATAAGAACCACCAACCAACATTTGTTGGTGGTTGAATCGAAAAGCATTTCTGGAAATGGAACCAGAAGTGTTATATTCCAAAAAGGGGGAAAAAGGCACGTTGGACTTGTTGTATGCAAATCTAGTAAGTATGACCATCATTATGCCAACTTATATATTATATTTCTGCATAATAGTTGCATTAAAAGAAATTAAAACTCTTTATGTTCATTTAACAGATAATTACAATTTTATAAATGAAAGAAAACATCAGGAAGAAAAGGGTAAGTTATATTTCATTTAACTATTACCAAATATCTATCAGCAAAAATTTACGAGATTTTTAACTTTTTAGGCCACTTACAAAAAACAAAGCCGCTAAGCACTAAATCAATCAATGAGGGAGGTCGCCCATCTAACGAGGAAGAAAGTCGTCTAAACAAAGACGAAAGCACAATTTCCAAAATTACACCTGACATTGAAACTAAAATCGGTAAGTAGTTACATCAATTAAAGCCGTATATATTTATTACAAATCTTTCTTATTTAAACAGCAGTATTTACAAAAAGTGTTTATTATAGGTTTAAAATCAGTTTTACATACTATTCACCTTTTACTTAATAGACTGATTTTAAAATTTCTCATTCAAAAACATATAATCAATCTACGACGCCCTCGCCTTAGACTGTTTTGAAAGTCTTCACATTTACCATTTACCATCATTGAGCTTAAACTTGAATCGGACTGCACTCATTGATCTGTGAGAAGTTCGCCCCTGTTCCTCAATGGAATGTCCATGGGCAAAATTTGCATTTTTACATTTACCCAGTTCGGTCAAAACGTTTTCCTTTCATCCGCCATACATATTTTCAAATTATAGACATGTTTTTTTGTGAATACGGCTGTTTTTTGTACTGAATACTTAAAATATCAATCAATTAATTTTCAATTTGGTTTGTCTACATATTTCACTTTCCTTAGAAAAATTATACACATCAAAAGAGGATAATGGTCGACCAAACAATGAAAGAGAAAGCCATTCAACTAAGAAAGAAAATTTTCCAACCAAACACGTCCCAACAAATAACATAAAAGCACCGCAAACTCAAGTTAAGTGCAGTAAGTAAATATACATACAGCGGTCAAAAAAAGTATTCATCATTCAATGTTTTTTTTTTTAATAAGTCTACAAAAGACAATTGGAATAAAAACATATTAAACTAATGATGCAGTAGTGCTTGTGTGATATATATGTACACAATTTCATTGTTTTTAAAGAAAAAAATAGTATTTATTGGAACAAAAAGGGCCATTTTACAGCTGAACACAAAAAATTAAACAAAAAAAGTATTCATCATTGCAAAAAAACAAAAAAATAAATAACATAATTTAAAAAAATTAATACTTTGTTATTCGACCACCGCGTCTTATAACTTCTTTTAAACGGTTTGACATCGATTGGACTAATTTAGCGGTTATATTTTGGTCTATATTAGTCCATTCCTCCATTATCACCTGTTGCATTTGACTCTTGCTCGAAAAATTGCGCGTTCTCAATTTGCGTTCGAGATGTTCCCAAAGATGTTCAATTGGGTTCAAGTCGAGACTTTGAGGAGGAGTTTTAATGACTTTGGGGCAGTTATACAGCATCCACATCTTGGTATTTAAAGCAGAATGTTTGGGTTCATTATCTTGATAATATTGAAAGTTATTACCAAGCCCAAGTTTTACAGCACTATCTTTTAAATTCCTCTTTAAAATGTCAATGTAATACTTATGATCCATTACTCCATTAATAATTTCAAGATTTCCCGCTCCTGAAGCCGCCATACACCCCCAAACCATTAAACCACCTCCACCATGTTTTACAGTAGCAAATGTGTTTCGTTCTTCAAGCTCTGTATTTGGTTTTCTGTACACTATGACCTTTCCATCGCACCCAAAAAGATTAAACTTGCTCTCGTCTGCAAAAATGATTGTTTTCCAAAATGATTCGGGCTGTTTTACATACATTTTTGCGAAGTTTAGCCTTTTCACTCGGTTTATTTTATTTATAAAGGGCTTCTTACGTGCAGTTCTTCCTCTGTAACTATGCCTTTTGAGTGTATTTCGAATTGTTTGTGTAGTAACTTCCTTCCCTAAATATTCCATAGTGTTTTTACGAAGAATGGTCGCATTTGTCTTCGGAGTTTTCTGAACTTGCCGCACTAGCCAACGCACATCTCCAACTGAAAGTGCTTTTGGTCGACCAGATCTTGGTTTATTGTCAACAGTTTTCGTTTCTGTCCACTTTCTGATGATGGATTGTATAGTAGATCGTGGTCTATTTAATATTTCACTGATAGTTTTTTGAGTTAAACCATTCCTGTGGTGTTTTATTATCAAAACTTTTACCTCATCAGAAACCTCGTTTTGCTTACGACCCATTTTGACAAAAACTATATTTTCAATGAAATTAAATATTTGCTGTCAAGGGCAAAGCCTCCTTTACTAAATAAAACAGAAAAGGGGGATTCCCAAATAATATTTGAATTTGACTTTGATGATAGCACATCAATGATGAATACTTTTTTTGTTCTGTTTTTGGTGTTATTATATAAAATTGCATTTTTTGCGCTAATTAAATTTATTTTTTGAATTTATTTTAAAACATATTACGAAAAATAAACTATTGCATAAAACTGCATTATTTGTTTACTTTAAATTTTCTTCAATTACCCAAAATAAGTGAATTTATTATCAATTTTGCTAATGATGAATACTTTTTTTGACCGCTGTACATATATAAAATTAAAGTAGTATTCATAGTAAATGTATAACATAGATGTCAATTTTTTTTCAAATATTTTTACTCATAGACGTACTCTAAAGTAAAACAACAAAACATTTTCCAATACGACTTATTTTTATCCGAACCTTTTTTGAGAACTCGAAACCAAGGTACAAGGCGTATTAAATTAGTCTTTCCAAGGCGTATTTAAGAAGGCGGGCACATCAGCACAGCTCATGGAACGTCAATTAAATTTCAAAAATTCAAAATTTAATTTTTTGTGTTTTATGATTGTTCTATTAATTGAATAATTTTAATAGTTCCTCAGTACAAAACCAGACATTAAAATGAAGAAGATTAGAAGCCAACATGCATGACAATACGGCGGTTAGGCGGTCTGGAGAAGTTTCCTCCAATCTGCCATTTAAAGCACCTACCCCTACAATTTCAGGGCAGTGACACTATGGGTGCTAAACCTTCTATGACCCCTCGTCATCCCCACAAATCAAGCCTAAATCTGCCATATGTCCAGCGCGACGTCAAAGTCTTGACATTGCAATGGCTTCTCAGGACTCAGTAGGGAGAGTGGCAGATCCACAATATCTAGGAGAGGTCCCCTAAACACTAAGTTAGGACATATTGGTGGATAGCACTAACTTCATCTATCATGTACTACTAACGGCCATACACCAATTCGCCGATGCTCCCCCTTATTAAATACGCCTTGCTCGTGACATCTCAAATTTTCGAGAAATTTGCTTTGACCAATCAGAAAAAGTTTTATTTTGAAAAATGCACACAATTCTCATTAGCTCTAACACTGGAGTTACATACCATGCACAGAATGCGTACTTACGCAATCTAATGCGCCCATATGCGTTTTCAAGGTTGAATCACGTACCATGCGGCTTTGGCTGCACACGATCATCCAAAAATCAGCTTTTTTTATGTCATTTCCAAAGATAGGTTAGGTTAGGTTAGAGTGGCAGTCTGCCATCAGACTCACTTAGACGTTTTCTTCCATTGTGATACCACAGGAACATGAGAAGGAATATGCCTTCTAGTTCCTAACGTTGAACCATCCAGATGGCTTTAAAAGCCTAACATCTTGCGAATGTTCACTTCCGCTAAGTCGGACAAGTTCTCAAAGAAATGAGAACCTTAAATGGAACTTCTTTAGACTGTCAGTGCAGGACACACACACAGCAGATGTTCTACTGTCTCTTTTTCCTCATAGCTTCGGCAAAAGTCGTTGGTGGCAACCTTCAGTCTGTCAGCAGGTTTCCGATCAGACAGTGACCTGTCATGACGGACACATTGACTGAGACTTCTGCTCTAGCCAGTGACAGGAAAGCAGTAGACCTCTTCAAGTCTAGATTAGGCCACATAATTTTGGAATGCTCAGGCCTCTTCGTGACCATCTACCATTCGTTGCCCTTCAGTGCATCAGATGGTGTCGTCCTCAGTGCGGCTGTGATGCTCAAGCAAGCCATCCTTTGGATCCGGTTGAGTATTGAACAGAGGGTTGTTGTTGTTGTTGTTGTTGTTGTTGTTGTTGTTGTTGTTGTAACCACATTGGTATGTGGAGGTGGCGATCCTCGTCAAGCTCCGTATGTGAGCAAGCTAGTTCCGGTCCAAAGGACCGATCGCCGCGGGAACGTTTAGGCCATTGGTTATTTAAAGGCGCCAATAACTCGCCTTGTCATATCGAGTATCATAGGCACTCAGTATTTATGCAAGAGCCGGCGCCAACCGACCTCTCACTGAGACTCTCCACTCGATACCGCTGATTGTCCGCGACTGTAGCTCCAGCTACTCCGTATATGGAGCATTCCACTATCCGCAACCTGTGGACGCGCCCGGTAGCTCCCAGCTGAGCTTTTCGTAATGACGATGAACAGCACACAAATCAGAGCTGAGGGTTCCAACCTGTGTGGTGCTCATAGTCATCCCGTGCCGGGTGAACAGAGGGTGGACTTTTGAAGCGCCGTCAAACTACAGTATACACCAAGTGCATGACGCGCGGTTTAAACCCCCCACTTTGCCAATGGCTCTTTTGCAGGTATATAGGGCAAGAGTGGCCTTTCTTGCCCATTCCGTAATGTTGAATTTGAAGTTCAATTTCTTGTCCAGCAAAACATCCGCATCGTATTAGCCTAAAAGAGAAGCGGACTTCTCTAAATTTGTGATGATAAGAAGTTATAGTTGAGTTGAGCACTATAGTTATAGTTGAGTTGAGCACTATAGTTATAGTTGAGCACTCATTGTGCCGCTGTGTGTCACATAGTTGACGAGCCCACAATGGCGTTGCATAACTTACCATGAACAGGCCAATTGCTCTGTATGTGTAAACATGGTCTCTTTAACAGCACCCCAAGTGCTTGAGGTGCATTCTAGGTTTCACTACCATGACACATTTTGTTATTAATATCTATGTTTCAATCATGCACTTTCCCCGCAACTCAGTGCCACAATATTTGCTTAATCGTAAATAACTCCTCATTTCCACAACTCCTGGATTAGTTCATTCAAGTCCATTGACCAATCTTGGCAGCATACTATATGCACTCTTAACGGCCACACACCAATATAAAAAAAGCCATCCTCGTAACCAACAAACTTTAACCTCTTGCTTTTCAAATGACCTGAAAATCCCACAAATATTTATTAGCCTCAAAAAGGGGTTCTCATGAAGGGTAACCGTCCTGTGGTGATTGGGTTCTAGTCACAATATTCCTATTTAAACCTATCATCTTGGTGGTTTTGTTGGTAAAGTCTCTGGAGCTTAGGGTAATTTTGAAAATTATTAAATGTTTTTTTTTTAGCTTGACACTCATAAATAAATAAACTTCATTCTTCTTGCTCTGATTGGTTGAAGTAAATTTGCCGTAAATTTGATATGCTATTCACCCAAGGTGTATTTATAAGGTGTGCGCATCAGCACAGCTGATGGAACTGCAGATGTCAAAACAATTTTGAATTCGCCGTGCGAAATTAAACTTTTAAAAATTCAAAATTAAATTTTTTGTGTGTTTGTATGATTTTGTATGTTCAATTAATAGAAGCTGATAGCTACCGGTCATGACCACAGCCCAGCGGAAAAATGCGGCGACTTAGAGGCCTGATATCATTCCTTGTTTTGCATCCGCGAGGCCTGATCTTCCCTTTCCTTGTTCATATCTTTTTAACATTGTGTGACATTGCTTTCCATAGTACTTTCCAAGTACTTAAAAACATCAGAAGTCCAATAGACACTCACATGTGTTTCATATATTTTATGGGGTACTTCAGAAGGAATGCATAAAGACGGGAGAGGCATCCCTTGTCAAACATTTAGAAGTTACAAGGTAGTCCTCTTGGAAACTTCATTTTGGGAGGCATACGGTCCTTCTATTAGAAGGCCTTCAAGAGCTGTTATCGGGCCTGTTTTAAGCACGCCTTATTGTTTTTCTCACTAGGAGGTTACGAAATAGGAATAGGAGCTTTAAAAACAATAACCTTTAAAATGGCTACATTTCAAATATTTCAGTATTTAAGTGTATGTAGGAGACCTAATTCTGCGCAACAGCGCTAAGTGTATCAGAGGAGGAATAGCTGCCGAAAGAAATGCAAATCCTGTGTTAGTTCGCCTCTCCATGTGTCCAGCGCTATTATATAGTGAACATTAGTTAACCCTGCTATCTTGGTGATTTTGTAGGGAAAGCCTTTGGAGCTAATGGGAAATTTAAAAAATTTTAAATTTGTTGTTTTGCTTTGACACTTAAATATAAATTAATTTCTGGGTCTCTGATTGGCTGAATCAAATTTGCCTTAAATTTGAAATGTCAAGGCGAATCGAATTTTATTCGCCTTGCTTACAAGTTTTGACATATCGAGTTCCCAAAAAAGATGCTTTGTTGTAGCAATTCGCCGATGAGCACACCTTATAAATACGCCTTGCTATTCACCAATATGTAGTAACTTGGTGTGTTTAAGGGACCCTTCCTAGATATGGTGGAGCTGCCACTTTCACTACTAAGAGTCCTGACAAACCATTGCAATATCAGGACTTTGGCGTCGGACTTACGCTTGATTTGTGGGGATGAGGAGGAGTTATAAAAGGTTGAGCACCTATTGTGGCACTCAGCTGGGAGTTACCGGGCGCGTACACAAGTTGCGGATAGTTGGATGATTCATATACGGAGTAGCTGCAACTGCAGTCGCGGACAATCAGCGGTATCGAGTGGAGTCTCAGGCACCGGCCCTTGCAAAAATACTGAGTGCCTATTATGCTCGATATGACAAGGCGAGTTATTGGCGCCTTTAAATAACCAATGGACATCATGTTCCTGCGGCGATCGGTCCTTTGGATCGGAACGAGCTTGCTCACCTATGGGGATTGATGAGGATCGCCACCTCCACATAATGTGGTTACGACAAAACATTAAATAATATGAACTATTGCTGTCGATTCAAATAATCGCTTTCTCTTCGTTATTGGAAACAACAGGACGACTATCATGCAAGCGGCAATGCGTTTCATCACAAGAAAAATTAAATTAAGAGTAATAAGCTCTTTAGCATGAAATATTAATTTAGACGTCTATTTTTGACAACATTTTGTGCGATGTCAGTACTAATGTTTCTTGTTATTATCGATTATTATTTAAGTTTGTTTATACGATTACACCTGGCAAAACTCAAAGCGGAGTTTACACGATACATAAAACTTAAAGTACGTTTACATTGGCCACTAAATCCGGATTTAAGGCTCTCATCAGCTGATTTTATAAAGGGGAAACAGGTGATCGAGCCATTAAATCCGGATTTAGTGGCCAATGTAAACGTACTTTTACATTCGTCGATTTTCTGTTGCTTTTTTATATTGGATAAACAAGACATGAAGAGTAAAAATGAAACGCAAAAATATTAATATAAATATTTGTAATCTATATATATAAAAGAGACGCGTGACTGACTGATTGCTGACTGACAGACAGACTGACTGATCATCGCCCGGCCCAAACGGCTAAAGCTAGAATCATGAAATTTTGCACGAATGTTGGTCTTGGGTCAAAGGCACGGTATAAGGCTGGGTTTGGCGAAATTCGTACGTTAAGGTACGAAAAAGTACCGAAATGGTACTTTTTTTGCCCAGCGCGAACGGAGAGGGCTAGGCGAATGATTTTGGGCTCAAATTAAAGAGCGTCTCGAAAAAATAAGATCTGGTCAAAAAAATCGTGCCGGAAGTGGGAGAAAAAGTACGTTTAGTACCAAAATTGGTACCATTTGGTACTTTCTTTGTAAATTGAGCTAGAGCTCTGAATTTTAGAACTTAGGTTCACCATGGCAACCTAAATTAGGTGACTATAAGAGTTTTTAAAAATTTGTACATTAAGGTACTAAAAATAGTACCAAAAAGGTACGAAATTGGTAAACTTTGTACAGGACGGATAGATAGAGGTAGAATTTGGAAATTTGACTTAAAACACATATGGTCTAAAATGATAAAGGTGAAAAGAAAAAAATTAAAAAAAAAATGGCGGCGGGAGAAAACGTACGTTTAGTACCGCAGTTGGTACCATTTTGGTACTTTCTCTTCATGTGGTTGATAGTAGACAGGAGTAGTAGGAATTTGGTAATATTTTAGAGGAACATCCATTTATCAAATGTGGATGATAGTAGATAGGAACTGTAGGAATTTGGTAATATTTTTTATTACCATCCATTTATAAAATGTGGTTGATAGTAGATGGGAGCCGTAGGAATTTGGTTATATTTTATATTACCTCCCATTTATAAAATTTGAATGATAGCAGATAGGAACAGTAACAATTTGGTAAAACCTTATATTCATCCATATTGCAAATCTGGGTAATAACAAATCGGAACTGTAGGAATTTTATAATATTTGAAACGAACATTCATTTTTCAAATGTGAAATTTTATGCGCAATTTTTAGAAAACTTGATAACTTTATAAACTGAGTGACTACCTAGGTTTTCAGAAGTCCTATACTAAAAAGCGGACTTCAAAAACGAGTGTGGCGAAGCCTACCACCGGGACGCTAGTTTATAAATAAAATTTGAAAAACATGTGAGAACATAAAAGTCAAATAAAATTTATTAGGATATGTTCACTTCATTTCATAAATAATTGGTTTAGTTTTATTTTGCCATTGACTATAGAGGTGTTTCTGTGTAAACAAGCTTTTAATTAATATTGGATGTGTTTGTGCAGTTCAATGAAATTTGTATGAAAATTACATCTATCCAGGATAACGAAGTTCTAGATAGATGTCATTTTCGTTCATATTTCATGGCCCTGCACTATATATGAGCGAGTTAAAAACTCGCTAAAGTTAAACAATATTTTTTTTTTTATTCAGTAATACTAAGCCTACTCGGCCTGAAATTCGTATTACACAGTATAATTAACCTAAGTGTATAACAACATAACAATACGATAATAATAATTTGACGACTAATTTGTAATTTTGACGACTAAAAACACTAATTCACGTGAGGCAGCACAGAATGAATAATATGTGAATGAATATGTGTTTGTAAGAAAAAGTTTGCCCCTGTTCCTTAATGGAATGTTCATGGGCAAAATTTGCAATTTACAAAAAAAAGTTGAAATTGATTGTTGTTGTAGTAACGACATTTGTATGTGGTTGTGGCGATCCTCATCAATCACTATAGGAAAGCAATCTCGTACCGGCCAGTAGGACCAATCGCAGCAAGAACTTTATGGCCATTAGTTATTTAAAGGCGTCAAAAAACCGCATTGTCATATCGAGCATCATTTGCACTAAGCATTTAAGCAAAAGCCGGCGCCGCCCGACCTCTCACTGAGACTCTCTACTCCCAATGCCGATTGTCCGCGATTGCAGTTGCAACTACTCCGTATTCGTAGAATGTCACTATCCACAACCTATGAATGCGCAAACGTATTTGTCTTTCGTACTGTCTTGTACAGGACTAGGCAAATGTTGTCTTTACCTTCTTAATTGTACCAGGTATAGCCTATGGAGTTTTTGTAAATTTAACCTAGTTATCGATAACAGTAATGTCATCGCATGGATGTTTTGATTAAATACGTTTAACGAAAGCGCCGTTTTAATAATAAAGTTGCAGGATTCTCCCAAAATGCGTGTATTACTACGACAAAAAAACAAACATAAATATCCTTGAGGCTGGTTTAAACACACGAGTAATGTGTGTTTGGTTTAATAGGCTATTGATTGCTAATCTTTTACCCAAAGGAGTCAGTGATAGGGGACGGTTTCAAAACAAGATATAAACGGAATAACTCCACAGGATGAAATGTGAAAAAATGGATAATAGAACAGCATAAACCCGTCATATACATACATACTTTCTTTGGAAACGGTGAGTGTGGAATAAAAGCATTAAGCAGGTGCTATTCAAACATATAGTTACTCATAGAAGCCGCCTTTCCCCACTACATATCACCAGCGTAGACGATGTAATGCATTTTTGAATTTGCACCCTTTATAACTATATTCTGATAAGAATTCTTCTACTTTTATCGATTTTGCATTTATTATCCATTTTCGCCGTAACAGTGAGTAACATGGAACTCTTCACATCCGAGTATGGATTATATCCGCAAATGTTTGTATGTAGCTGCCATATAGCCCTATTTCCCGATTGATGACATGACAAAAGTTCCTTTTCTTACCCAGAATTTACGGAATCAGTAAAAAATCCCTTGGCACTCGTACAAATTACAGTCAATATTATTGCTTCCGCTCTTTTTTCTCCGAAATTTTAAACAGCGAGAAACATAGTTGTTATAACAGTTGTAGATTGTCCAAGCATAGAAGACATTGACGATAATGTCAATAGAACTATCTTTCGAAGATAGTTGTCCACTTCGAGAAAGGACATCAGCCCAAGAAAAACCCTGGATGACCGGGGAGATTCGCAATAAAGGGAAAGAGGTCTGCAGACTTTATAACAGAGCACGTAGTATATTGGGATATGTATTATGCACGTCTCAAGGAATACAATGAGACTACCAGAAAGGCAAAGCGTGCCTCCTGGGGGCTTTTCTCCTCTCAGGTCCTTAGCGTTAATGACGCCGTCAAAATGAAAAAGTTTCTCTCAAAAACCCTTGTCCAAACTGAAACGTTAGTGGACGACATGGGAGTGAGAGCAGAGATAACGGAGGATATGTTGAGGCTTTTGATAAAAACCCGTTATCCACAGGATACGACGGGACTCATAGACACACAGGAATCTGGGAATGATGGGAGTGCTCGAAGGATTATCCTCACAGAATTTATGGTAAAGAAAGTCCTGAGGAGCTTCAAACCTTTCAAGTCACCCGGACCTAAAGGAATATTTCCGACGTTAATACACTCATAGAAATTTGTTAATAAAAACAGTAAAAATGTTTGCTGAAACAGCAGAAAGTCTTCTGAAAATGGGAAAGCAGTAATTTGTTGCTGAAACAAGTAACATTTTCTGCTGTTTTCAAAATTTAAAAAGTTGAAAAAGGCTCAAAAATGTCGTAAACATTTCAAAATTTTGTATATTCCATCTTACTTGTCAATGTTACAAGCATATAAGTTAAAGTTTTTTCAAATTTCCTACAATTTGGTAACTTTTGATAGAATTTACACAACAGCAGACAAAATAACTACTGCAGTTATATCATTATATTATATCGCTTTTAAACAAAAAATTAACGCCTAAAATTAAAAAAAATTTTAATTTTTATGTGTAGCAAATGCCTGAATTGTTGCTTAGAAGTTCAAAAATGTATTCAATACTTACTAAATTTTTTTTAATTTTTAATTTAATAGCAGCAGACAGTGTTTGCTGATATCAGCAGACTAATTTTTTTGGGTGTACAGAAGGAGGCCGACTATTTGGCTCCCCATCTGGCTAATATTTTCACAGCGTGTCTAAGACTTGCATATACTCCGAAAGCCTGGCAGGAGGCCTTTCTACTCAAAACCATGGAACGTATTGTGGATACCATGATAAAAAGTAGAACATCCAGCGAACTGCTCAAATACAAACAGCATGCCTATGTCAAGGGAAGGTCGGTGGAGACCGCTCTGTACGAGGTTGTGCTTAAAATAGAAGAATCCTTAGATGCCAAGAAGTACACATTGGCGGTATGCATTGACATCGAGGATGCTTTTAACAAAGTGCGGACCGACACACAGATCCAATCCTTAGACCAGTACCGGGTGGACCGGGTCCTTATAGACTGGTCCTTATACATCATATGCTAAGGAACAGGTGGATAAATTGTTGGTCCCATGACATAAATATAAGGGAGAAATTGGCACAGGGCACGCCACAGGGGGACATTTTATCGCCACTCGTATGGGTGACCACCATTTATAACCTATTACGAATGCTGACGGAGGGGAGATTTGAACCCGTCTGCTACGCAGACGATGTTATAATACTTCTAACGGGTAAGGATCCGAACCAACTATACAGAGGGCCGAAAAGGTCTTGCAGATGGCATACGACTGGGCTAGACCTAGGGGTCTCAATGTCAACCCAAAAAATACCAAAATCTGCTTGTTCACGAGGAATACATAGGTGGGCCAATTTGACGCACCACTTTTCCTCAATAGAACGATTTCGATATCTGACAAGTTCAAGTACTTAGGTGTGATCTTGGGCAGAAAACTGAATTGGAAGTGTCACATTCTGTAGCGTATTAAAAAAGGCTCACAGATGTTGGGCACTAAGTAGCATACATAGGGTCGTATGCTCGAAATGGGGCCTGAATTCGAGGACAGTCCACTGCCTCCGGAAAGTAGGATGGAGCCCAGGCTCCTTGACATATGTATAGAGACACTCGCCACCAGTTAGATAGTTGGGTTCCTTGCATGGTTGGTATATTAAAATATGATCTTACGAAAAACAGAGTAATTTGAGAGAATTATATTCAGGCCTGTTCCGGTTTTCGAAAAAGCAAAACGAAAGAATTTCTTTGCCTTATTTCTTGCAAACCTCTTAACGTCGATGTTTGAATGCATACTCTAATCAAAGCTCTATATAGTTAGAGCAACCTCAAGTGATTTCAAATCTTTAAAGGAAGGGGTTTATAAAATATAAGCAAAATAATATTTTGCGTTTTGCGAATTCGGAAACCGGAACAGGGCTGATATAAAATGAATTTGGTCTTGAAACTCACGGTTATTTTAAAGAAATTTGGCAAACAACTTAAGCATTATAAAAATACAATCTTATTTCTTTTATAAGTGCAAATTATTAATGATTATCTATATATGTACATATGTATGTCAGTAAATCTTAAATTTAAATTTAAATCTATGGGTCGATTATGGATTGCAACCCAACTTCAGTTAAGTTGACAATGGCCAAATTTGTTATAGGAATTTCCATTTCTGTATTAAATTGCATATGTTTTTCAAATCTACTTAATAGCTGAACGCTCAAAACACTGATATTGAATGAAACTGGGAAAAATCATGGTTTTATGTCTTGGCAACGCAACTTTAGTTGCGCTACCATTAGGGTTTTGCATTTCCCGGCTTTTTTCATTCCCGGGAAAACGGGAAATAAAAACTCTTATATCCCGGGTTCCCGGGAATTCCCGGGAATTTTTTGGATTTATTATTTTCATTCAAAAAAACACAAAATCGAGGTAGAAAAATAGTTTTTATTTTAAAAAATTTAGCAAAATTGGCGTTCAACGTGGAGGTAAAAATATTTACTTGTTTTCGCTAAAAGATATTGTTTTTTACAATAATTTCAGATGTTTTTAAAATAATGTGCCTTTACTACAACCAAGGCGTTTAGAAGTTTACTTGACATAAGATTTCTAGTTTTAGTGAAAAATTTCCAGCAATGGAAAATGTTCTTTCGCATTCTACCAAGTAGGTTTTATTGATAAAAAGTAAAAAGCGTGCTAAGTTTGGCCGGCCCGAATCTTATATACACTCCATTTTGGATCGCATTAGTCAAGTTCGTTATCCGGTATTTCTTTATAGGCAAACAAAGGATAATGAATAAAAATTGCCACGCTATTGAACTTATATCAAGTTATAGACCGATTCGGACCATGCTTTGTTTGGAAGTTGAAGACCATAGTAGAATTTATTATGCAAGAGGCTCAAGAAATATAATCGGGAGATCAGTTTATATTGGAGCTATATAAGGTTAGAAACCGACTTAGACCATACATAGCATAGCTGTTGGAAGTCAAAACAATACACTTCAGGCAAATTTTCAATCAAATCGTATTACAATTGCGCTCTCTAGAGGCTCAAGAAGTAAATATCCAAGATCGATTTATATGGACCGATATAGCTTATTTACATTACACTAGTAGAAAGTATTTGTGCAAAGTTTCAAGCGCCCAGCTTTATTCCTTCGGAAGTTAATGTGCTTTCGACAGACATACAGACGGAAAGACATGGCTAGTTCGACTTTAAAAGTCATGACGATCAAGAATATATGTATATGTACTTAGTGGGGTTTAAACGAATATTTCCAGGTTCTACGAACGAAAAGACGAAATTGGTATACCTTCTTCCTATGGTGGAGGGTATACAAATTAATAAAATACCAATATATCAATATTTTCCGTTTTTCCCGGGAAAAATTAAAAAATTTCTCGGGAATTCCCTTCCAAAAAAATACGGGAATTCCCGGGATTTCCCGGCTCGGGAATTCACGTTGCAAAACCCTAGCTACCATCCATAATCGACCCCTTAAACTCATTTTGTTTTTGGATTTACTTCCAGCTTAGACAAATGGGATGAATTTCTCCTGCACAGTGCTTTTTGCACAACAAATTTGCCTAAACTTTCTAAAGGGTTTTTGTTGTTCTGATTTTCTACGATATAGAAAACAAATCCATTGGTCTACACTTGACGTAAATCCAACAATAAAATAAAATAATTTTGTGACCAAAATAAAAAAGATCAAAATAACATAAATTAAAACTTGGAAACTTTTGTTTGAAGGGGTTAACCAAGACAAATCTAGTCTGAATGTCGTCATGATCGCTGCTGATATTACAAAAGTTGTAAAACAATCAGATACTCCAGTTTTAATTTCACCACCAACATCAAAAAACTGCTTACCTCCATCAAAGTCATCCTGCAATAAAAAACCACACCGTCATCGAACTCAGGACAAATGCAGTAATATTGGCATGATTGCGGCAGATTTTGCAAAAGTAGGAGAGCCTTTCCTCCAGGACAATTTGTCTACTATAAACACTGCTCAGAAACTAGACCTATGTTCGTCGCCTAAAGAAGATCCTCCAGGTATAACAAATACTTTAGGATTGTTTCAGAACTCTCTTGTTATACCTTCAATACCTAAAACCCACTTGCCTCCGAAACCATCAACGTCCTCCACCAATATAAACTCAAGATCGACGAGTTCAATTTACTTGGATTCCCAGGACAAATCTGGATTGGATATTACCTTAATTTCTACAGATACTAAAAAAATCAATTCTGCTATTAGATTTCCAATAAACCAAGATGATTTATCTACTTATGACACTATTCCGAAACCAGAATGTAATTTATCTCTTGAGAAAATCATGCGCACTGAAGAGGATCCTCCAGGCATTACAAATACCTTAGGATTGGTTCAGAACTTCAAGCTATGCTCGTCAAGAGAGAAGTACCTGAACATTAGAGAGGATCCTTCAGTTATTATACCTCCAGTACCTGAAAGCCACTTAACTCCTAAACCATCAACGTCCTCTTCCAATATAAACTCAAGATCGACGAGTTCAATTTACTTGGATTCCCAGGACAAATCTGGATTGGATATTAGCTTAATTTCCACAGATACTAAAAAAGGCAATGCCGCTATTAGATTTCCAATAAACCAAGATGGTTTATCTACTTATGACACTATTCCGAAACCAAAATGTAATTTATCTCTTGAGAAAATCATGCGCACTGAAGAGGATCCTCCAGGCATTACAAATACCTCAGGGTCTGTTCAGGACGTCCACCTGAACAATAGGGAGGATCATCTTGTTAATGTGTCATCAACTCAGCCATGTTTAACGACATCAACGTCTTCCTCCAACATAAATTTCAACTCGACGTTTTTGTACGAAGGGATTTCTCAAGAAAAATGTAGTTTGGTGGATGTTAGCTTAATTACTGCAGATACTTCTAAATGCAATACAAGCGTTGAAACCTCATTGAACCAAGAAAATACGTCTACTTCACAATACGTTCCAGACACCGATATAAGCTCGGCATTAGAGCAAAGCACACAAATTATAGAGGAACCTCTTAATATATATCTGGTCACGGTTCCCCTTACAGGCAAAGTGAAGAAAAAGCATTATTGCAAATTTTGCGGTTCATTGCAAACTCAAATTGGAAGGCATTTGCTTTTGAAACATAAGTCCGAGAGTGAAATAAAAACTGCGAGCAGGCTGCCTGCAAAGAGTAGTGCTCGAATGAAAATCTTGGAAAAGTTGAGGAAAGAAGGGGATTTTGTGCACAATACAAGTAAATCCATAAACACCGGCATATTAATTGTGCCAAGAAATGCACAAAAAAAGTATAAAAAAAAAGCTATTGATATGGTTTGTTGCTCCATTTGCAAAGGTTTTTTTTCGAAATTGAGTTTTCGAACACACCGGAGAATCTGCAGCAAATTCAACAAGGTTAGAAGGAAATCAACTATAACGGCGGGCAAAGAGCTAACTCAATTTTACCATCCAGCGGCCAGTCCAGTCCTAAGAACAAAGATTTTACCGGTTCTTAAAGACGACGCAGTAACAGATTCCATAAGGTTCGATGAACTTATCATTAAATATGGAACAAAGTTGGCACATAAGTACACATCCCCCCACAATTATGAAATGATTCGTGCGCAGTTGAGGTATTTAGGCAGGTTTAAGATTGAGGCTAAAGTATTAGACAATGAAATCACTGAATTTAAAGACGTTTTTAGACCCCAAAAACATGATTTGTGCATAGAAGCTATAAAAAAGGTGGCAAGTTGGAATGAACAATGGCAATGGTATGACCATCCACAAGTGGCCATAACACTTTCATCGTTAATTAAAAAATGTGCGTACACACTGCAAGCAGAATTTGTCAAAGAACAGTTGGAGGAGAATAAAAAAAACGTCAGTGATTTTATCTTATTATGGGAAGAGGAGGCGCCCACGATGATAAATAGAAAAGCCTTTGAAGATCAAAATAATCAAAAGCGCGTAAAAAAAATTGTCTTACCAACAAAAGAAGATATTCAAAAATTGTATAATCATCTGAAAAATCTAATGGTCGGATACATGTCGAAATTGACACACTTCGATATGCACAATTACATTGAATTAACTAAATGTACTTTAGTGCTTGTACAAATATTTAACAGAAGAAGGGCTGGAGAGGTTGAGCGTATCCAAATTGCTAATTATACCAATAAAGAAATTATTACAGAGAGAACGGAAAAAGAGCTTCTAAGCAATTTATCTAATGATTCTATACATTTTGCTAAACAATATGCGCGACTAGCTCTAAGAGGTAAACTCGGCAGAACAGTGCCGGTTCTTCTCAGCCCATTAGTCGTGAAGGCAATCGATATCATATTAAAATACCGTAAAAAAGCAGGGATAACTGATAAAAATCCGTTCTTATTCGCAAACCCTTCTAAATCTACATGCCAATACTTTCGAGCATGTACTTTGATGAGAGAATTCTCTATTGAATGCGGGGCAGAAATGCCAGAAAGTCTTCGTGGAACCAAATTGCGCAAACACATCGCAACACATATGTCTATGATCAACGCAGAAGAAGCCTCCATTGACAAGTTGGCTAATTTTATGGGACACCATAAAGACATACACAAGAATGTATATCGCGCAACAATTCCAGCAGCTGAAGTTAACTGCGTATCACAAATTCTGATGGCGGCAATAGGAATTAATGATGGCGGTGATGAAAGCGATGAGGAATGCGGTGGAGATAATATAGACAATAGAAATGGTGGTGGTAATGTTGATGATGCAGTTAATGTTGATGATGGAGTTAATGTTAATGATGGAGGTAATGTTAGTGATGGCAGAAATGTTGGTGATGGAGGAAATGTTGGTGGTGGAGGTAATAGAGGTGACCAAGACAATCAAAGCCATGGAGGAGAATCATGCGATCAAAGCGATCAGGATGAGGAAGAAGATCCGACTTGCAATGCAAAGAAGAAAAGAAGAAGTAGTAAGTGTTAAAGCTGGTACTATGTTCGTTTTTCGCCGATTACTTTTTTTAGATAAAAGATTTTAGAGCAAAAAATAAATAAACTCGCTGATTTCATTCAGTATGACATTCCCTTATTCCTTTAGTAGAATTTTAATAAAATTGTTATTTTATGATTGATATTTGCATATTGTTTCACAAAAGTAATAACGAAAAAAAAACGGTGAAACACGAACATAGTACAATAGTACCTTTACGTGTTTTTCGTAGCTTTTAATCAAGGTTTCTGATAGTTAAAAATTTTTTTTGTCAAAAAATATTTTATATATATATATTATATTTTTATACATATTTTATGCATATTTTAATATACAACTTATATTTTTAGCTTCACCCTATGGGAAAACTAAAAGGAGAAGATGGTCGCCAGAGGAAATTCATGTGCTTCGCTCGGAGCTGGGAGATCTGGGAACACTGAAAAAACTTCCTACAGTAATGGAATGCCTCAAACTTAAAAGTAAATATAAAGTTTTGGAGAAAAGAACTCCCCATCAAATAAAAGCTTATATAGACAATCAAAAAAGGCCATATAGGGACCAGGCAAAATAATTTTATTTAAACATTTTGGGTTTTGAGCCTTATACAAAGAAGCTAATTAATAGTATTCTTGCGTTGTTGTTGTTGGTGTTGTTGCTGCTTGTGTTGTTAGTTTTGTTGCAGCGCAGCAATGTGTTGTGCACTGCTATAAGCTTAATATGATTTAAATCAATAATTCATTACTATTAAAAAGAGACTGCTAATTATAAATTTTTATTATCTTTAAATATATATAATAAGTTTACCATTAATAATTTGAAATAAAAGTTTTGCTTTGTAATGTTTGTTCAATGGATGCTTTTAGAGAAATAATGAAAACATAGAGAAATAATGAAAACATTATAAGGTAAGTTAAATCTCTACATAACAAATAGTGGATAAACTGATCACCACAGACAGCTAATGCTAGATAGACGGCCTAGACCACTAACTATTTTTCTTTTTGTCACTCGATTCGTTCGCCAAGTCATTGAAAACAGCAGGGGTCTAATTACGGTATTCGTGATAGCGTAAAATCATTCGAAATCTGCCTATTGTGAATTGTGTTTCTTTATTAAACAAAATTTATTGATTTTTTTAAGCAAATGTTTAAATCGATCATAATTTTTAAACAATATGTCATTAAAATATGTATTAAAGTGGAATAAACTCCAAATAATACGATAAGAAATTTCATTCGATACGAAAGCGTACTCAATCACTGATGCGTTAATTAGACCCCTGATTTTGTTAAGGGAAAACAAATGTTTTTCATGACATGGCAAACGAATCGAGTGACAAAAGAAAAAAAGTTAATGGTATAGGCCGAGAAGAACCACGTTAATTTGGTTGACTGTTGTGTTAGGGCGGGCAATCGCCATGGCTCAATAATAAAGCTGTCTCATGTAAACAGGTCAAAAAAAAAAGTCATCATCCGGCCAAATTTTACGGCACAAGTTTATAAA
Organism: Stomoxys calcitrans; assembly: GCF_963082655.1. Lineage (NCBI taxonomy): Eukaryota > Metazoa > Arthropoda > Insecta > Diptera > Muscidae > Stomoxys > Stomoxys calcitrans. The sequence continues at coordinate 133,429,025 of NC_081554.1, read as the reverse complement.
TAGCAGCACAATTTAATTTATGTACTATTATATGATTTTTTGTTGTATTTAACCATGGGAATAAGACTGTGTTTGAGAAATTAGTGCAATCTCTATTTCTATAAAAAAAGGCGCTGATACTAACTGCCTGATCATTGCCCAACCCAAAAGGCTAAAGCTAGTATTTTGAAATTTAGCATGAATGTAGGGTTTAGATATAATCCCCCTTATTCCGGTTGTCGAAGGCGTAGTCGAATTTCGACAAATGTTAAAAATGGTATTATGGTTGTCGAAGACGAAAATAGTTGGTATCACCTAAGGAGCATTCGACTATTAAATTTTGTGAAAACGATCGATTTAAAAGTTAATTTCACTCCAAAAGACATCACACCTGTTTCTTGCAAGAGTATGGAGCCTACTTTTATATTATTTTGTTATTTACTACAATTTGTTTCTGTTACCAAAGTGTCGAAGGCAATAAAGTTACAGAATACCACGAAATGAAAAATTCGCCTTCGACTACGACTGCTGTCGATTTTCGCCTTCGACAACAGGAATAAGGGTGAATGATTTATCATAGTCCACAATTGCTTCATAAACAATGGGTTAGAAAAACACGTACAGGAAAATGTTAATAGGTTGATTATGCATTGCAACCCAACTTCTGTTGATTTTCCACATCCGTATAGAAAGCATACTTTTTATATCCTACACCACTACTGTGGTACAAATCGTACATTTTGGCACCAAAAGAACTAAATAGTACAAAATACAAAATAGCTAAATAGTACAGTAAAGTATATGTTTGACGATTAGAAGATTATTTTGAATTCGTAAATTTTGTTACTAAAACGTACAAAATTGTTCCTTCTTTACGGATTGAGCTTCTTGGAAGTATATATTGGGCGACTCGAAGATTTTTTGAAATTTGTACATTCAGGTACAAAATGGTACTTTCTTTATGAATTAAGTCAGAGCTCTGAAATTTAGGACAGAGGTACACCTTGGTGGTATATATCTGGCGACTGGCAGTTTTTTTTTGAAATTTCTACACTTAGGTACTAAAACGTACAAAATGGTACTTTCTTTATGAATTAAGCTAAAGCTCTCAAAATTGGGATACAGTTACAACTTAAAACAATAATCAAAATGACGAAACAACATACTCCTAATGTGCTTCGTATTATGGCAAACGATATGAAGATTCGTTACACATACTTCGCGATGTTCTATTCATATAATCCAAATCGCCATATCACCATATTTATAATTACAATTATCACCTTTAAGATTCTGTGAAGGAAAAGAAAAATTTGTGATGCCTGTTTTTCTTATAGGACTATTTGCCTTATTATCAGACAAAATATATTTTGTACTCCACAGGATTTTATTTATTTTATTTTGAATTTACATATATCATTTTTTCGACATTTCTAATGCATTTTCATTTGCTTTGGCAAGTTAGTAGAACAGAGTTGTAACCCAATTTTTTTTTTGCATCTAACTATGCAAATTTGCCCATGAACATTCCATTAAGGTACAGGGGCAAACTTCTCACATATCAATGAGTGCAGTCCGATTCAAGTTTTAAGCTCAATGAGGGGGCCTCCTTTTTATAACCGAGTCCAAACGGCGTGCCGCAGTGCGACACCTTTTTTGAGGAGAATTTTTACATGGCAAAGTACCTCACAAATGTTTCCATAGGAGGGGATAACTACCTACGGTGGCCTCCTAAATATACTTTTTTTTATTTACCTTGATTTAAACTTTTTATAAATCGCTGCCTACGACAAATACTCCGAACAAACACTTCCACTGTCGATGAAGAAGTCCGGAAAAGAAAATAAACTTGGTTGGGTCATATCATAGCGAGAAATGTCTTACACTTGAACCCGTCGGACAGCGAAGGGTGGGACGCCCGAAAAAAAAAACCGGCGCATATATCGTGGAATCAAGCCAAGGCTTTGACCAACGATAGAGCTCGATGAAGAGTGCTTGTTGATGCCCTATGTTCACATTGAACAGTTAACTATTGGTCGCATTTTATTGTAATCAGGGATTCGGCAAAAATGTTTCCATTGGCCGTGGAAAAATCCTAATTAAGTGACAGTTCTTAAGTTAAGTTGCCATTAGACGAGCCGACAAGTCATATGCAATTTCAAAAATAGCCACGCTGAAAGTTGTACACATCCTGCGATACGTCAACAAATTTAACATGACAAATGGATTTTGGAATAAATATGCAACTTTTTCGATTAAATCGATCTTTTATTTCATCGAACATACATGTAGACACATGTCTATAGAAAAAAAGTGCAATACATACGACAATACATGGCGATTAGAGAGCACTCTATTCGTATTTGACGTACATAAGACAAGTTTACCTCCTAGTCAGAATGAGGTGCAAGTAGCAGTGACCCGACTGAAAAACAACAAGGCTGCAGGAGCCGATGGGTTACCCGCTGAACTATTTAAGACCGGAGGCGACACGCTGATAAGGCGTATGCATCAGCTTGTCTGCGCGATCTGGCTAGAAGAACGCATACCCGATGATTGGAGCCTCAGCATATTATGTCCCGTACACAAGAAATTAGACAAGACGGTATGTGCCAACTACAGAGGAATAAGTCTCCTCCCCATCGCATATAAGATACTCTCGAGCGTACTGTGTGAACGTTTAAAGCCTAAAGTCAATGAGATAATTGGGCCCTATCAATGCGGCTTTAGACCTGGTAAATCCACCATAGACCAGATATTCACACTGCGCCAAATCCTGGAAAAGACCCGAGAAGGACAAATCAACACCTACCATCTCTTTGTCGACTACAAAGCCGCCTTCGATAGCCCTATACGTTCAAAGGTATTTCAAGCCATGTCTGAGTTTGGTATTCCTGCAAAATTAATAAGACTCTGCAGGATGACACTTGCTGAAACACGCTGCTCAGTAAGAATAGGAAAGAATCTCTCCGAACCATTCAATACCAAACGAGGTTTCAGACAAGGAGATAGCCTATCGTGTGATCTCTTCAATATCCTGCTAGAGAAGATTATACGAGATGCAGATGTGAATAGATATGGCACACTATTCACAACAGAACACATGCTACTCGCCTATGCCGACGACATCGACATCATAGGTCGGTCACCGAGAGTAGTAACTGCAGCCTTTGAAAGAATCGAACGAGAATCGGCGAAAATGGGTCAGGCAGTAAATGGAGATAAGACGAAATGGTTGGCATCAACTAACAAAAAGCCTAGTACATCCAATCAGATAAAGGAAGTGGAAAAAGTTGGGAACCACAACTTTGAGATAGTCAAAAACTTTATCTACCTAGGCTCCGCTGTAACCGAAACTAATGACACCAGTTTTGAAATAAAGCGAAGAATAATACTGGCGAACAGATGCTACTTTGGACTAAGTAGACAGTTTAAAAACAAGGCCACCTCTCGACAGACGAAGATTACGCTATACAAGACACTGATACTACCCGTGTTGTTATATGGTTCTGAGACATGGGTACTTGTGAAAGCAGACGAGGCAGTGCTTGGAGTGTTTGAGAGAAAGATTCTTCGTAAAATATATGGACCAGTTTGCGTTAATGGAGAATATAGGCGTCGTATGAACCACGAGCTGTATGACGACGATAGCATAGTTACACGTATCAAAATACAACGGCTGCGTTGGCTAGGTCATGTTGTCAGAATGGATGAAAGAGCTCCAGCAAAGAAGGCTTTTGAAGCCAAACACAATGGTACACGCAAACCGGGACGACCAAAAGCCCGATGGAGAGATCAAGTGGTGGGAGACACCTCGAAACTTGGTGTCAGAGATTACAAAAAGAGCGCAGAAGATCGAGGCGCTTGGAACGATATTCTACGTTCGGCTCATGGAACAAAGTTCTGTAATAGACATATAAAGTAAAGTAAAGTAAGACAAGTCTTATGATTACAGAAAGTGACATGTCGTATGACTTGTCGGCTCGTCTAATTGGGGCTTTAACGACTCAAAGCACTCTTCCAGACTAGCACAATTATAGATCTAAGATCGTTTTGTACCAAGTGTGGAAGGCCTATCGGCATCACGGGATCTAACCATCACTGAAAACCTCTGGGGCATAAAAAACAACGTCGACATTGAGAACGAGTATGATCTAGATCGCACTACATTACGGCATAGTTGTATTAAAGATCAATCTACCTATTAAGGGTCTTAAGCTCATAAGAGGCGGAATTACTACCCGATTTCGATAAAAATTGGAATAGTGAGTTTTATTATGAACGTCGACATCCACATCGTATGTGGCCGAGGTAGGTACATGTTAGGATATAGTTGTCCCGATCTGCTGATTTGGGGTCTTAATATGATAAAAAGCCTTATTTCCCTATTTGGCTGAAATTTAGAATAGTTGGTTTAGACCAATTTTCCCTTTGGCCGAACAAATTTGGTCCAGATTAGATCATATTTTGCTATAAACATGAAACATGGAGTTGCATTCGGCCACCCGGCGTCAGAACCTCATATGCTCCATATCAGACCAAGTGTGATCTAAAGCCATAAAGTCCTTATTTATAACCTAATGTTTGTAACTGTGTTTAAGGCTTGTGGCACTAGAACCGAATATGATCAAAATTGGCCCACACGTGGACATTGAGTAAAATCGGAACAGAGACGGATTTAGACCATACTTGGCATGGATTTTGGAGGTTATTGGAAAAATTGTTAAGAGAAATATGTCAGCCAAATCGAATAATAATTGGGTCCTCTACAGGTTTACAGGAAGTAAAATCGGCAGGTCGGGTTATACGTTAATTTTATCACCGGCTTAGCCAATATGTGGCGAGTATGTTAGAGAAATTATGAAAAATTTCAGACATATCCGATAGAATTGCGCCCTCTAGGGGCTGAAAAAGCACAATCGAACAAGATCGGTTTCATTTCATTTATTTCATACAATGTAATTCAAAGTCAGAAAATTCTTAAGACCTAATATCGTATTACAATATCCTAACTATCTAAAAAATACTACTAATAAAAGTTAAGTAATAATTTTTAATTTAATTTAATTTAAGACTAAAAACATAAAATAAAATTAGAGAATTAAAGAGATATGAAAATTATAGAAGAGATAAAAATCGGCTCCCCAGCCATAGAAATAAAAAAAGTGGAAAGAGAAGCCAAAAGCCCCCATCGAATGATTTCAAGAACTATACTAAAACTATTACAATAGTAATCAAATGATACAATAATATTAGGCAGCTATATATGGTTATTGAGCAATTGATACTATACTTGACAAGAATGCAGGTCACAAAAGAAACCAAATTGTGCAAAATTTCAGACAAATCGAATGGAAACTTCGCCCTCTAGAGGCTCAAGAAGTCATTTCGGTAGATCGGTTTATATGGGGATTTCATAAAGATATAGTCCAATATAGACGACGATCTAGAATACATATAATCGGTCTTATATATTGCTTGATGACAAAATTAAAATATCGCTTGCCCCATGACGATGTGTATAAAAAGAAAAAAAGAGGCAGTAAATAAACAAAAATGAAAAAAAAATTTAATTAAATACACCCAAAATCCAGTGAATTTGATTAAACAAAAAGGACCTCAAGCCGAACAAAAATCGCATAAATAAAATTGAAAAATAAAAAATAGTCAATTTAAATATAAAGGAGCGGGAGTGGAGCGTGGAGCGGAGCGAAAAATTTTTTGCCGGAGCGGAGCGGAAAAACTTTTGTCGGAGCGGGAGCGGAAAAAAGGTACCCGCTCCGGATCCCTGTTTGTAATATGTATATTAATTATACTCCAACTGAAAATAAAGGACATATTTGCAAAATGAAACCTCAGTTTAGAATATACATACACACCAAGTATGATCGGAATCAATCATTAGTCTGATAAGCTTCCATATAAACTAATTGCCAAATTTACCTTTTTAGGTACACTCACAGGAAAAAACCTGCTGATAGCAGCAAACATTGTCTGCTGACTGTCTGCTATTACAGCAGTAGTTCTGCAATTTCAGAACAGCAGGCTTACTGCTGAAAAGTCTGTAGTTTGCTGAAAATTACTGCTGCTTTATCATGAAGGGGATATTAGAAGAAACAAGTAAAAGCGTGCTAAGTTCGGCCGGGCCGAATCTTATATACTCTCCACCATGGATCGCATTTGTCGAGTTCTTTTCCCGGTATCTCTTCTTAGGCAAAAAAGGATATAAGAAAAGAGTTGCTCTGCTATTAAAACGATATCAAGATATGGTCCGGTTCGGACCACAATTAAATTATATGTTGGAGACCTGTGTAAAATTTCAGCCAATTCGTATAAGAATTGCGCCCATTGGGGCTCACGAAGTAAAATTGAGAGAACGATTTATATGGGACCGATTCAGACCATAATAAACACGTTTGTTGATGGTCATGAGAGGATCCGTCGTACAAAATTTCAGGCATATCGGATAATAATTGCTTCCTCTAGGGGTCAAGAAGTCAAGATCCCAGATCGGTTTATATGACAGCTATATCAAGTTATGAACCGATTTGAACCTTATTTGACACAGTTATTGAAAAAAAAAATAAAATACGTCATGCAAAATTTCAGCCAAATCGGATAGGAATTGCGCCCTCTAGAAGCTCAAGATGTCAAATCCCCAGATCTGTTTATATCACAGCTATATCAGGTTAAGGACCGATTTCAACCATACTTGGCACAGTTGTTGGATATCATAACGAAATACTTCGTGCAAAAATTCATTCAAACCGGATAAGAATTGTGCCCTCTAGAGGCTCAAGAAGTCAAGACCCAAGATCGGTTTATATGGCAGCTATATCAGTTTATGGACCGATTTAAACCATACTTGGCATAGTTGTTGGATATCATAACAAAAGACGTCGTGCGAAATTCCATTCCATTCGGATAAGAATTGCGCCCCCTTGAGGCTCAAGAAGTCAAGACCCAAGATCGGTTTATATGGCAGCTATATCAGGTTATGGACCGATTTGAACCATACTTGGCACAGTTGTTGGATATAATAACAAAACACGTCGTGCAAAATATCATTCCAATCGGATAAGAATTGCGCACTCTAGAGGCTCAAGAATTCAAGACCCAAGATCGGTTTATATGGCAGCTATATCAGGTTATGGACCGATTTGAACCATACTTGGCACAGTTGTTGGATATCATAGCAAAACACGTCGTGCAAAATTTCATTCTGATCGGATAAGAACTGCGCACGCTAGAGGCTCAAGAAGTCAAGACCCAAGATCGGTTTATATGGCAGCTATATCAAAACATGGACCGATATGGCCCATTTACAATACCAACCGACCTACACTAATAAGAAGTATTTGTGCAAAATTTCAAGCGGCTAGCTTTACTCCTTCGGAAGTTAGCGTGCTTTCGACAGACAGACGGACGGACGGACGGACGGACGGACGGACGGACGGACGGACAGACGGACGGACATGGCTAGATCGACATAAAATGTCACGACGATCAAGAATATATATACTTTATGGGGTCTCAGACGAATATTTCGAGTAGTTACAAACAGAATGACGAAATTAGTATACCCCCCATTTTATAGTGGAGGGTATAAAAATAAGATACAAATGAAAATGTGAGTCTCAGTGGACGTTTATAATCACCACTGGATATAAACTTCCCATAACCTTTTTTCTTTAAATTTAGATACAAAAGGCCATGCCAATCATATATACATTAGTAAAGCATTCGTCTACAGTAATATTTCACAAATTAGAATCATCTCTTCCAACAAAATTTCAAAAAAAGTAAAAACAAGTAAAAGCGTGCTAAGTTCGGCCGGGCCGAATCTTATATACCCTCCACCATGGATCGCATTTGTCGAGTTCTTTTCCCGGCATCTCTTCTTAGGCAAAACAGGATATAAGAAAAGATTTGCTCTGCTATTAGAGCGATATCGAGATATGCTCCGGTTTGGACCACAATTAAATTATATGTTGGAGACCTGTGTAAAATGTCAGCCAATTCGAATAAGAATTGCGCTCTTTGTGAGCTCAAAAAGCAAAATAGAGAGATCGATTTATATGGGAGCTGTATCGGACTATGGACCGATTCAGACCATAATAAACACGTATGTTGATGGTCATGAAAGAATCAGTCGTACAAAATTTCAGGCAAATCGGATAATAATTGCGACCTCTAGAGGCTCAAGAAGTCAAGATCCCAGATCGGGTTATATGGCAGCTATATCAGGTTATGAACCGACTTGTATTTTATTTGACATAGTGGTTGAAAGTACCAATAAACAAGTAAAAGCGTGCTAAGTTCGGCCGGGCCGAATCTTATATACCCTCCACCATGGATCGCATTTGTCGAGTTCTTTTCCCGGCATCTCTCCTTAGGCAAAAAAAGGATATAAGAAAAGATTTGCTCTGCTATTAGAGCGATATCAAGATATGGTCCGGTTTGGACCACAATTAAATTATATGTTGGAGACGTGTGTAAAATGTCAGGCAATTCGAATAAGAATTGCGCCCTTTGTGGGCTCTAGAAGTAAAATAGAGAGATCGATTTATATGGGAGCTGTATCGGGCTATATACCGATTCAGACCATAATAAACACGTATGTTAGTGGTCATGAGAGAATCCGTCGTACAAAATTTCAGGCAAATCGGATAATAATTGCGACCTCTAGAGCCTCAAGAAGTCAAGATCCCAGATCGGTTTACATGGGAGCTATATCAGGTTATGAACCGATTTGAACCATATTTGGCACAGTTGTTGGATATCATAACAAAATACTACGTGCCAAAATTCATTCAAATTGGATAAGAATTGCACCCTCTAGAGGCTCAAGAAGTCAAGACCCAAGATCGGTTTATATGACAGCTATATAAGGTTATGGACCGATTTGAACCATACTTAGCACAGTTGTTGAATATCGTAACAAAACACGTGGTGCAAAATTTCATTTCAATCGGATAAGAATTGCGCGCCCTAGAGGCTCAAGAAGTCAAAACCCCAGATCGGTGTGTATGGCAACTATATCAGGATATGGACCGATTTGAACCATACTTGGCACAGTTGTTGGATATCGTAACAAAACACGTCGTGCAAAATTTCATCCCAATCGGTTAAGAATTGCGCACTCTAGAGGCTCAAGAAGTCAAGACCCAAGATCGGTTTATATGGCAGCTATATCAGGTTATAGACCGATTTGAACCATACTTGGCACAGTTGTTGGATGTCATAACAAAACACGTCGTGCAAAATTTCATCCCAATCGGATAAGAGTTGCGCACTCTAGAGGCTCTAGAAGTCAAGACCCAAGATCGGTTTATATGGCAGCTATATCAAAACATGGACCGATATGGCCCATTTACAATACCAACCGACCTACACTAATAAAAAGTATTTGTGCAAAATTTCAAGCGGCTAGCTTTACTCCTTCGGAAGTTAGCGTGCTTTCGACAGACGGACGGACGGACGGACGGACGGACGGACGGACGGACGGACGGACGGACAGACGGACGGACATGGCTAGATCGGCATAAAATTTCACGACGATCAAGAATATATATACTTTATGGGGTCTCAGACGAATATTTCGAGTAGTTACAATCAGAATGACGAAATTAGTATACCCCCCATCTTATGGTGGAGGGTATAAAAAGGATATAAGAAAAGATTTGCTCTGCTATTAGAGCGATATCAAGATATGGTCCGGTTTGGACCACAATTAAATTATATGTTGGAGACGTGTGTAAAATGTCAGGCAATTCGAATAAGAATTGCGCCCTTTGTGGGCTCTAGAAGTAAAATAGAGAGATCGATTTATATGGGAGCTGTATCGGGCTATATACCGATTCAGACCATAATAAACACGTATGTTAGTGGTCATGAGAGAATCCGTCGTACAAAATTTCAGGCAAATCGGATAATAATTGCGACCTCTAGAGCCTCAAGAAGTCAAGATCCCAGATCGGTTTACATGGGAGCTATATCAGGTTATGAACCGATTTGAACCATATTTGGCACAGTTGTTGGATATCATAACAAAATACTACGTGCCAAAATTCATTCAAATTGGATAAGAATTGCACCCTCTAGAGGCTCAAGAAGTCAAGACCCAAGATCGGTTTATATGACAGCTATATAAGGTTATGGACCGATTTGAACCATACTTAGCACAGTTGTTGAATATCGTAACAAAACACGTGGTGCAAAATTTCATTTCAATCGGATAAGAATTGCGCGCTCTAGAGGCTCAAGAAGTCAAAACCCCAGATCGGTGTGTATGGCAACTATATCAGGATATGGACCGATTTGAACCATACTTGGCACAGTTGTTGGATATCGTAACAAAACACGTCGTGCAAAATTTCATCCCAATCGGTTAAGAATTGCGCACTCTAGAGGCTCAAGAAGTCAAGACCCAAGATCGGTTTATATGGCAGCTATATCAGGTTATAGACCGATTTGAACCATACTTGGCACAGTTGTTGGATGTCATAACAAAACACGTCGTGCAAAATTTCATCCCAATCGGATAAGAGTTGCGCACTCTAGAGGCTCTAGAAGTCAAGACCCAAGATCGGTTTATATGGCAGCTATATCAAAACATGGACCGATATGGCCCATTTACAATACCAACCGACCTACACTAATAAAAAGTATTTGTGCAAAATTTCAAGCGGCTAGCTTTACTCCTTCGGAAGTTAGCGTGCTTTCGACAGACAGACGGACGGACGGACGGACGGACGGACGGACGGACGGACAGACGGACGGACATGGCTAGATCGGCATAAAATTTCACGACGATCAAGAATATATATACTTTATGGGGTCTCAGACGAATATTTCGAGTAGTTACAATCAGAATGACGAAATTAGTATACCCCCCATCTTATGGTGGAGGGTATAAAAACGTCTT